>NC_036256.1:1478340-1483259 GCF_002742605.1 Olea europaea var. sylvestris | reverse complement strand
TCCGTTTGGTAAAATCATATATAGATAAGTAAATGTAACCTATCGCTGAGAAATAGAGCATGTTGCTGATTTACTCATTTTATGTCGCCCGTTATTATTGTTCTCCATAGTACAAATATAAGCGTCAAATCAACGATCAAACTAAACCAAACTGGATGTAACAATTTAAAAACTTTATTTTACATACTTAGCTTATTTATTTCCTATTTCATAGAGATTAAATTCATATTTTTAACAAAATTCGATAAAAATTGATGGAATGTATGGTACTGTAAATTATGTGATTAAAATTAATTATTAATTTTGATTTAAATTATAATCAGATTTTTTAGTGGTTAACATGACTTAATACTATTTACCCCTGTCTACGTCAAATCGCTAGATTTTCAACATGTTCATATTTTTGCTTTTTCTCTTTTTCGAGATTGTATTTTTGCTTTTCTCTGCCTCCAGCAGCTTCTAATTGCTTAAAATATGGAAGAAGGGGAAAAAAGATGTTTGTCGGTACCTTGTGATCTATAATAATTCCATAAATAATTAACTTTTAGTGATATACAAAAACAAAACGTGTGGGGTCTCTTTTAGCCTTTAGGTCATTTATATTCGTTGAACACAGAAGCACAAATTATTGCAAAAAAATTAAGATAAAAATAACAATATCAATAATAATAATAGAACAAGCCTTTTAATTTTATAGTGCTTACCACTTAGGGGTTAATGGACACAAGTTTTAATAAATTTTGACAAAAGTTGATGAAATGTGTAACTAAAAGATTAATAAAAGTTGTATGTCTCATATTATATACTTTAAAAATTAATTTATGCATCATAATATGACATCCTAGTGTTCGTGCAAAACTCGCAAGCGTATAGGATTATTGACAAATAGTACACGACGAGTAATGTGTATCGTCCTACGGTAAATAAACTTTAATAAAGCATACTAGTCTTTAATTAGATTTAAAGTGATCAAACAAAAGTGATTTGTGATTTTTTAATTATTTTAACTTAATCTACTAAAACCTGTACAATTTGAGTTTCATATATGTATGGAATGAGTGTATTGGATTACGAATCTACGTATTATTATTTATTTCAATTTTCAATTATGTAATTAGTTTCATTCTTGCATTATTGACGATCGATAATTTTATTATAATTAATTTTCTTTTCTAAAATTAATTAAATCTATTCTAGTAACAACCCGAATCTATTTCTGATCCGAATTCAAATGAATAGAACGCATTCAATTGCACATGTGATAAATATTATCCCTAAAATTTATTGCATATATGTTAATCAAACAATGTTCTAAACATATTATGAGCCTCTCAGCACTACAATAAACAACTATATATATTCAGTTGGTGATCAAACAATCAAATAATAAAATTTACATGCAAAATTAATCAAAAATTCCAAGAATTCAATTAAATCACATGTCTCAAATTAAAAATAAATAATAAATGATTTCATCTTCATCCAATACATTAGAAGAGCGTAATATAATTTTGGAATTAAACACGTAAAAGTCGAAAAACATCATCAAAAATTGACAAAATGTGATTAATTCCTTAATTTCGTATTTCCGCCGGTTGTTCGTGTTTTTCTCCAGCAACAGCCCACTGTTTTCTTTGTCTGCGTGTGTTTTTGTCCAACAGCCAGCGTTTTTTAATGGTAGTGTATATATAACTTCTCTTCAATTTGCTTCTCTGTATAGGAAATCAATCCAACAGCTGCAATGTTTGACCTCAATTGTTCCTTCTCTGCCTCCGCCCCACACTTATTTTATTTCCCCAGAAAATAATGGCTGCCGTTTTTCCTCTGTGCAAAATATACATAGCAAACAGCCCTTTTTCCTCTTATTTCACAGCCGCAAACCCTCAAATTATGATGCTTAATTATCTTTGGTTCATCCCCCAGCCGCCGTTTTCTATGGTTGTGTGTGTGTGTGTATATATATATATATTTTTTTTTTTTTTTTCTACCCTTTTTCCATATTGGCGTGCATACTATATATATATTTAAATTCGCAGCAGGCAACAACTTTAATATTTTCAACAAAACTCCAACTACTTTTGACTTCCCTTCCAAATATAAGTTCAAACTTGAGATCCATTTAATGTACACTTCTCTTCAAGCTTTCAATTCTTTTAAAATAGTGTAATTTAATCCTTAATGTCACCCGTGTGCAATCAATGTCCTTCTCAAATTCAAACTTGTGGAATTTGATCCCAAATCATAGACTTTATTCAATTTTTTTCCTTCTTTCTTCTTTCTGTCCAATTGCTTCAAACGAATTCATAATTAAAGAGAAAGAAAATTAACCCAAGTTAAAGTAGAAATTAATAATTTTGACGATATAAAAATTTAATAATATGGTCTAAATAAGTGTACAAATTACACTTATCACCTAGTATGTGAAACTCATAACCACGTTGTAGCGACAAATTAAGATGCAATGTTATCTTCAGTGGAGATTGATGTTTTACAATTTGTAATGAGTTGCTTTAATTCAAGATTGACTGGATATTTAATCCAATTATAAAATACTATTAATTCGTGTTTTATGCCCAAGGATTTCACCAAGAATACTAAAAATTTTTGTATTCACCATTTATTATTTACAGCAAAGATTTAATCCCAATACTGGTTGAATCAAACTCTTTTGTTGAAATGCTCGTACAATTGGCATTCTCAATAGACATTCTTAAAATAACTTATTATTAAGGTTGAACATGGTCCGGTTCATTTTGGTTCTAACGAGAACTGAATCGAATTCGAAATTTTCGAGTATTTAATAAGTGGTATCGTCGGATACAAATTTAATTATGGAACCGTTTGGGTTCGATTTTCGGGTTTTGTACTATAATTAAATTTTTTAATATTTACAAAACAACATTAATTCAACTAATGACATATTCAATCTTAACTTTTACAAAATAACCTAATCCAAGTTTATGTGTCTTTTGTATCTCTTTTTTGTTAAGTTTTTCATAAATTTGATTGTTAAAATTATACGAAGAGAAAGATAACAAGCTCACAATGATTAACAGAGGCGGCGTCGAGCTTCAATTCGATTTGTCCTGAACAATAGAAAACAGCACTACGGTAAAATAATATATTTGGTTAAAATTTATGTCAATTTGATTAAGTTGGGTTTGGACAAAAAATTAGAAGTAGAAAATTCATATTTTTGGGTTTGAGCTAAATTGACTAGTTAGCAAATTTATTTTAAAAAAATAAAATAATTTGGCTTATTTACAATAAATTAATTAAAAAAATTAGGAAGATTAGGTTCTTGATCTAGAACCGAGAACTGAACTGAAGCTGTCGGTTCTTGATTCAAATGCCCGTTTGGATATTTAATTTAAGAAAAATCGCTTGATTCAATTCAATTCGGTTCAAATCCGTTTTGGTCAGTTCGGTTCAATTTAAGAGTTTTGTCCAACCATACTTATTATACATTAAATAATTCATGTAAAACCTTCATTAATGAATATAATATTATAAAAGCTTTAATAAAGTTAATAATAAAATCTTATTAGATAAATTTGCGTTGCTAATAATTTATAATTGATTTTCAATACTGATCAACCAAACCCACGTTGTATTGATTTTAACAAATATCATTTTAATGTATAAAAATAATAAATTAGTATGTTTTGAACCAAAAAAAAAAATTAATATTAACAAATTCACACTTAAAAGTTGAGTAATATTAACAACATACACTTATATATTGTTAAAATTCAAGTTCCATCTTAAAATGTCAGCCTTTGCAAGATGAATAGTTCAAACCCTTGTATATTTGTTTATATTTCAGTACTTATCTAGTGTGGACTTTATTCCTTAACATGTTGTCGTAAAACGGTAGTTTGTTTGAGCAAATCAATTTTAAAATCCGTGTTCTTCCATTTTTTTTTTTTTAGTTCTAATCGAATCAATTTGCTCATCGAAGCTTAATCTACTCTAATTCCATATTAAAATTTGATTCTATTTTAGAATGTCAATCTTTGTAAGAGAAGCAAGACCCTAGTGTTATAGATGAGATATTTATCCCTTAACGTATATCAAATAGCATTTATTCCAATGAGATGATTACACGTGTTATGAAGTTAAGCCCTTGTTTTAGCTCCATTTTTCCAATAATTTAGAACATGTTCTCTTTGTTGTTTTCAAGTCATTTTCTGTTTTCGATTTTTGAAAACAGTGAAAACGCGTTCTCTTTTCCTTTTCGGAAAAAAAAAATTGTAAAGAAAACACAAAACATTAAAATTGACGTTTTGGGCGTTTTCTATTATAAAAAAACTCAAAAATAGTTGGAAACGCGGAAAACAGGAAAGAGAAACCCATTAAGCCGTCTCACTTCAGTCTCCCTTCTCTCTTCCTTCAACCGTCTCTTTCTGCTCTCTTCTTGACACCGACTTCAATGTGGGAAGGCGATGAAGGTGATACGCCGATGCCAATGTCGACGTGGGGAGGTGACGCTGCTCTGAATGCAGAGTTGCGACCCATTCGTTTGGGCCCATATCCATCTCGTCTCTCATCAACACCGACTATGGTTTGGGGGAGGCGAAGTTCACGTGTTGATTTTGGTTGATTTGGTGGTGGTATGTTTGATTGTGGTGGTGGTGATTTTGGTTTCTGCATCTTTCCCATCTCTTCTCTGTTTTCTACGTTTCTCCCCTATCTGCTCTAATCATCACATGGTGTTGATTTTGGCCATGGTTGATGGTGGCGATGGCAATGGTTGATGGTTAATGGTGGTCGTGGTGGTGTTGATTTTGGTTGATAGTTCATGGTGGTAGTGTTGATTTTGGCAATGATTGATGGTGTTGATGGTGGTGGTGGTGGTAGTCGGCGATGGTGATTTTCGTGGTGGTGTTGTGATGGTTTCTTCAATAAAATATTATAAA
>NC_036256.1:1473505-1474900 GCF_002742605.1 Olea europaea var. sylvestris | reverse complement strand
GTATAGTGACGTTGAAAAAACGTGTCAATGACAGCATAATTACTCGTAGCCATAGATTGAACAACGTCCACCAAAGGACGAGAAACAAAACGACACTGCTTCATAAGGGAGAGGGTGGGGACACTCTTATTTTAAGACACGCAAACATACACAAAGAGAAAAGAGTTAACTCCAAAAGCACACGTTTAATTCTTATATAACTCAATCTCGGACACTGCGATCAATTTTAACAGTGTTTGGTGCAGAAACAGCGGCGGCGGAAGCCCCTGCAGAGGCCACCAGGAAAGCCCTCCGTCTGGCACACGGCGGCGCAATTGCCCCTTCTCACACACGGCCCTTTGAACCTATGGCTTAGGGACTCGCATATCCTTGCCTCTGCCACCATCATTGGACCTGTCCCTGTAGTCACATAAACGAAATTAAGCTGCATGTAATTATTTAGAACAAAACATAATTTTTTACATGACAAACACAAAACCCTCCTCGCATGTGGTAACCTAAGTTGTTAAGGAAAACAAATAAAAATCACAACGTCGAGTGGAGTCGGGTATAACTCAGAGAAGCTGGTTTACCTGTGGCCATGAAAAGCATCAGCACGAGCATAGCAGTTGCAAATAAGCTAGGATAACGCCCCATTTTCTTGAGACTGAATCTGTGTGTGTGAATGTGTTTTTGGAAGTAGGCATTGTCTATATTTATAAGGGTATAATGCAAAGTATATTCCATCTACTTCTTACTTTTTCGAAAGGTCGAGAAAAAATAATCAAAGATATGAGTCATCGCTGCTCTACAAGCACTAGCCTTGCCTGTCCCCCTGTTTATTTTTATTTTTATTTTTATTTTTATTTTATTATTTTATTGGTATAATCCAACTTTTTCCAATAAAGTAAGTTAATTTCGTGTTAAATATATGGAGTACTAGATATTTGGTGGTTGTATATAGTTTTCAGATTTAGAAAAATAATATGTCATCAATAATTTTGTTATAATGCCACAAATTCAATAATTCAAACGTGTTTCAATACGTTAAATTTGTTAAATATCTCCTATTCATTTTCCTTTAATCAATCTATTTTCTCCCTGTATAAAAGATATTAACACAAGCTCCTTCCTCTGTGTAGAGAGACATGAATTCATAAATAAATTTTAATATTCTTCGCCTTCCATTTGGTAAAATCATATATAGATAAGTAAATGTAACCTATCGCTGAGAAATAGAGCATGTTTTTGATTTACTCATTTTATGTCGCACGTTATTATTGTTCTCCATAGTACAAATATAAGCGTCAAATCAACGATCAAACTAAATCATACTGGATGTAACAATTTAAAAACTTTATTTTACATACTTAGCTTATTTATTTCCTATTTCATAGAGATTAAATTCATATTTTT
>NC_036256.1:1465033-1469095 GCF_002742605.1 Olea europaea var. sylvestris | reverse complement strand
ATATGGAAGCCTAATTTCAAGCATTACGAGTACTTGGGCGTAGAGAAGCGTTTTCTTATTTTCAATATTATTTTAAATTTTTAATCGTTCTAAAAATTATTTAATATATAAAATAATACACATCAAAATCTAAAATCATAAATAGGCCTAGGCAAAAAAATCGAAAAATTGATCTAACCAATCAAATCGAACCTAATTGGGTTGGTTTGGGTTGGTTTGATACAAGTAATTGGTTTGGTTTGGTTTTATTTTTAACAAAACCATGGTGGATCAATTTAATCATGGTTTGAAGTGTCAAACTGTTTGTTAACCTAACAAACACAATCCACTTATATGTTCTTTTCTTTTTTTATAAAAATAAAAATCAAAAGACAATCTTTAATCTCATAACTATATTTCGATCCCCTCCAATTTACAATGTTGTCAGTAAATAATAGCACCGATAATTTTCTTTCACAAACTCATTATGTCATATTTAACATTTTTTCCCTACTCAAGCAATCGGACTACATAAGATATAGAAAAACAACAAAACTTTTAAGTTTTATGTTGATTCGTCTCTATTAACTTGATTTTATTTGTTAGTCAACTGGTCTTGTAATATAAAATTATTTAGTTATTTTAATTATTGTAATTTAAGTCAAAATTATCTTTTCTCTTTCAGCTAGTACAAAAGTTCAGTTCTCTCGAAAGATTGCCATCCCTACATCAAAATCTATTTGGACCTCCTTGTTAACAGAATTGAGCCAAATTATCGTTAGAAAACTTGCATACCTTTGTAAAAACAAATCAACAGAGTTGGCTAATCAAATAAAGGATAATTACTTGTACACTTCTGATTTACATAATAGATGGCACATATGCATAGTTGGCTAATTAAAAACCAAAAGCATACTTGGTAATATCTATACCCATATTACATACAAAGTTGTTAGGTTGAATCTTTCGCATAGTCTAACATTTTCATATATAATATAAAAAGTAAAGTAAATAGGTGACTTGTCCCTTTCATTTTTGTTTTTATAGCAGCAAGATTGTTGTTAAAAGGTCACTGTACACTTTGCATTGTTATACGATTTTAGTGTATTTGTACAAAAAAATAATAATAATAATAATAAATAAATAAAATTGGGCATTGTGGCTCTGGTCTATAAATGATTGAACCTTTCATTTTTGCTTTTTATGACAGCAAGATTGTTATTAAAGGTCACTGTATACTTTTGCACTGTTATACGATTTTAGAGCCTGTTTGAAAGCACCATTTTTCATGGAAAATGGAAAAAAATTTCTATTTTCACCCAATTTGTGTTGTTTGATAATCAAAATTTTTCATGGAATTACTTTTCCTCATTTCCCTCACATGATGGCATTTTCCAGGTTTTTTTTTATTTTAATTTATTATTATTATTATTATTATTATTATTATTATTATTATTATTTGGCAATGAAAACAAATTCTATCCACCATTGTAAAAAAATTTATTCATTTAATTGATAATTTTCATGAAAAACAAAGTCAAACAAATACTAAGAGATCCAAAATTTCAACATTTTTCAGGTAAAAAATTATACCAATAAAATACATACAATTGACAATTTTCAGTAAAACAATTTCTAAGCAATTCAATTCTATAAAATTCCTTTTTTTCCACCCAAATTCCATTTTAACAATCAAACGAACCCTTAGAGTGCGTTTGATTGACATGGAAAATATTACCTAGAAATGAAAATATTTTCCTTCTTTTGTGGAAAATAAAAACCACCTCCACCCAAGGAAAATGTTTTTCTTAAAAACAAGGAAAATTAGGCATATTTTCAGAAGTTGGAAAATGTTTTCCATGAAAAAAAATAGCAATCAAACATCTTAAGTAGAAATTTGAGTGGAAAACTGATATTTTCTATGGAAAATAAATGTAATCAAACACACCCATAGTATATTTGTACAAAGAAAATAAATTATGGGCATTGTGGATCTGGTCTATAAATGATTGAACCTTGCATCTAATGTGATACAGGAGTCGCGTCGAGTCATTGTAGTGCCAAAAACTGGCTTGGCTTGATAGACTTTTGAAGATAATATTTGTAGATCTTAGTTACCACGTGTCAATTAGGTGAGATTAAGTAGTGATTACAAATCAGATATTTTAAGCTTAAACTAATGAGTCCATAATGCCTTTCTAAAGTAGAATCCATCTGAAACAACTTGAAAATGATCCCATGCAAGGGTTCGTGTCATATTAGAAAAGAACTCATTATTAATTGACAATTTTGTGTAGAATGAGTGTGTCAAATAGGTTGCGCCATCGAGGCTCAACATGGCCCATCTTGCCTTAGGTGAGCCAAGCCCGACAAAGGCCGTGTCTCGTTTTACAAGGGCTTTGCTACACCATGCACTCATTTTAAGATTTACGTCCCTATATACTATACAGTTTTATTTCATTCCACATATATTACATCTAATTAAATGTAGTGCCCCAAAGTAATCTTAATTGGAAACTCGAAGTCTAGAAATACCATCACCACCACCAACGAGGGCCAAATGTTACTATGAAAAAGTATCTTCATTGTTTCGATGTTGTTATTGCAGTGGTCCGATTGCATTTTCTTGCTTTTGTTCAATGGGTTCGATTTTGTAGTAATGGTGGGATGATGGTTGTGAAATAAGAAAGAAATTCTCAAGTTATTTTATTTTATTTGTGTAGGGTATAGTGCAGTTTTATTTATTGAAGGCGGTAGTGTTGTTGGGGATTAAAATGGTGCGATGGAGATGGAATGTGAGATTGTGAGCAAGGTGGAGCTGACCGGCGATGGTGGGTTTTTAGTGGTGTAGCAATGCGGAAATGGAGAATGCGGTGGTGGCGTTATCCTTTTCGAGAGGTGGAGATGGCGGTGGTTTTGACGATGGTGGCAATAGTGTGTAACAATGAATGCTACAAGTCGTAGGGTCAAAGACAATGTTTGTATGACACTGAATGCTATAAGTGATAATAGTGACAACGGCTGCAAAAAGGTGGAGATGGATGGCAAAATGTGTGTAACACACTGTGCAACAAGTGGTGACCATTCGTGGTAAAAACGTATTGTGAAATGTGCATCACATAATATTAGACATTGCATCACACTATGTTGATCGTGTGAATCACGCGTTGCTCACTTACGCTACTGGATCTAATCATTGTTTTGCCAACGAAAAGTTCGATGGCAATGAGAGATTGATTTGATAATGGGATTGTTCCTGCAAGTTTGGTGAAGGCAGGACTTGGCAAGCAATTTGTGACTTTGGATTAAAGTGCATTATTTTGAATTTGGGTTTAAGTTGCAATTCTGTTCCTCCCTAAAATCTAGATTTCAAAATTAGGTTTAAATTTGTTTTTGACTTATTTTGTGAATTTTGACTAATTCAATGTCTTGATTACGACTGGGAATTTTGATCAGAATGGACTTCGACCAAGTTTTCTGATTTTATCAATTTGACCTAAATTTAGATAATTGAATCTTAATCTAGATTTAATTTGACTAAATTTTCGGAAATGTGACGATTATTTTGACTAATTCAATGTTTTGATTCCGATTCGGGATTTTGATGAGAATGGAATTCGACCAAGTTATCTGATTTTATCAATTTGGGGTCAAATCGAATCATATTTGAATCTATTTTGACTAAAAATTGAGATTTTGACCTAAATTTAGGTATTTTCAATTTAGGGAATAATTGAATTTTAATCTAAATTTGATTTTGACCAATCGATTTAAGGTTAAATTGAATTCATCTTAAAATTCGAGTGACCTAAATTTAGGTATTTTCAATTTAGGGAATAATTGAATTTTAATCTAAATTTGATTTTGACCAATCGATTTAAGGTTAAATTGAATTCATCTTAAAATTCGAGTGACCTAAATTTAGGTATTTTCAATTTAGGGAATAATTGAATTTTAATCTAAATTTGATTTTGGCTAAATTTTTTGGAATTGTGTCAATTTAAGGTTAAATTGAATTTATCTTAAAATTTGAGTTTTTAATATAGATTTAATTTAATCAAAACTGGGAATTTTGAATTGAAA
>NC_036256.1:1459432-1462307 GCF_002742605.1 Olea europaea var. sylvestris | reverse complement strand
TTTGCGAGCTTTCTCATCATCCTGGATGGAATGGTGTTTATAGCTGCTCCATTGTCGACAAGCACTTTTGCCACTGGGACGCCGTTAACTAGAGCTTTAACGTATAATGGCCTCAGGTGTTTTGTCAACTTCATGGCTGGCCGTTTAAAAACAACCTTTTCGGCAGCCTCTATTTCTACCTCTTGCTTGTTTTCTGTCGAATTATCCCCTTGTGACAGGTCGACGTGTAGTATGTCACGCTGATCCTCTGTCTCCTGAATTTCCTTCTTACTTTTTTCTAATGCTTCCTCATCAGTTATCCAACCTGTGGGAGGAGGCATTATTTTTGGAGGTGACCCATACTTCTCAGAGCGAGGCACTCTCTTCTTCCTTTTGGGTGTCCCGTACAGTACGTAGAAATCAAAAGGACGCCCAGATGGCTCCCCCAATAAGTCTACTTCGCGGACTCCCTCTTGATGTAGTTGCTTAAGCAGAGTATTGCGCGATACTCCTCTCTTTTTCCTTTCTGCTTCTAGGTCGATTTCTTCTTCAATGTCTGTCATCCCATCGTCCTCTTCATCGTTGTAGGCCTCTCCAGAAGTCTGGCATTCTTCACATATCAGCACGCAAGCTTCTCCTTCATTGTGCTCCCTCTCTTCTTCCTTTTCCTTATTCTTGAACTCATTGGCCAGTAGGTAATTATTGGCCACGACAGGAGGCAACGTACCGAATTGGATAGCAAGGGGCTGATCTGGATCTTCTTCATCCCTTTAGTCCCTCTCAAACCTTGATCTCCCAGAAGAGGTTTCTGGCAGTTCTTTCATTGATTCATCTGTACCAGTCTCTTTATTACCCTTGAGGACGTTTTGATTGGCTATCTTGAGTAGTAGAGGTGCTTTAGGGTGTGGCATTCCTTGTTGCTGCCTCATCATTCGTCCGTAGTTTCGCTGGAAACGCCTTTGTTGAGTCCTAGTCATCTCATCGAAGGGTATTGCTCTTCCTGCGCTGTACTGGAATGAATGCCATACATTTGGCCGGCGAGGTTGCGGCCTAAATGTTCTTCCAGTATTTGCTGTTCTGAACTGCCTTTCGAAAGACGGTCCTCTATAGAACGATGTACCTCGCCCTCTACCAGGCTGAATGTTTGGGAAGAAGGCAGGGCGATGAGGATGCTGCCATGTCCCTGGTTTCTCCGTGTCTCTATTTATTTCCCTTTTACACCTTGCACACAGGACGTTTTCGTCCTTTTTTGGTTCTTTTCCTTTGATTCGTTCGAAGACGCTGGGATGTGGTCTAGGATCTTCTTCTCCGTCATCTATGACTAACTTGAATTTTGGTAACTTGTTCTTGAATCCAGATGTTACCATGTTTACTCCGAGTGGCTGTGGGAAAGGATTCTCGTCCACTGCCATCTTTTTCTTGTCATCGAACGTAATTCGTCCTGATTCAATAGCATCCTGCAATACATGACGGAAAATCAAGCAATTGTTAGTCAGGTGTGACCATGCATTATGCCATTTACAATATTTTTTACTCTTAATTTGTTCAGGGTTTGGCAATTTGTGCTTATCGCTCAATCTTATCTGCTTATCCCTATATAATTTGTCGAATATAAGGTCAGCTTTAGTCACATCGAAAGAGAACGTTCTAGTCTTTATGTTTCCATCCTTTATGGGCTCATCTTTGCCCGACGGTCTAGGTTTGGCCATTATGGGACAAGTATATGTCTCCCCTTTGACCAATTCGGCCAAACACATTTCGGCCTGATCGTATGACTCGTCGTCGATGGTATGAACATTAAAATTTGGGTCTTTGTAATAAGTCCCTTTACTAGAATTTTTCATTTGTTCTTCCTCTCTTATCAGTCGCTCATACCTAATCACGTTTGCACTCAACTGGAAAAGATCAGGGAATTCTTTGTCCTGGAACTTCTTTTTTAAATCAAAGCTCAAGCAGCCTTGAGCGATTTTGACAAATTCTTTTTCGGGCAGAGGTACAAAACACTTGCTGCTTGCTGTCTTGAACCTTTGGAGAAAACTTTCCGCCCATTCATTTGGCATTTGACGTAAATTCGCCAAATCGGTCAAAGTGACTTCAGACTCAGTTTTATAAAACTGAGCGTGAAACAACTGTTCCAATTGTTGCCATGTTTGAACAGAGTTCGCTGGCAAGTTGATGAACCAGGAGAAAGCTACTCCTGTTAACGAACTAGGGAAAAGTCTCATTTTATGGTAATCGGTTACATCACCACTTTGCAATGTGAATCGCCCTATGTGTTCTAGAGTAGACACCTCTCCCAAACCAGTAAACAGTGAGAATTCTGGCACTTTGTAACCTCTAGGCCATGGATATGCTTGGTCTACCCAATCAGGATATGGCTTTGTGTACGTCGGCCTAATGACAGGACGCACCCCAAAGGCCATCTGATCCTGCACAATTTCCATAATCTGATTCCTCAACATGATATTAGGATCATATGGAATTCCTACAGGTTGATTAACCGGTTGATTTGCATGAGGCTTGATGTTTGGTCCTTGATTGACAACAAAATTACCATAATTAGGGCCATTACCATTAGCCTGGACATCTACTCCCTCATTACCACGTGGAATACTCTGTCCATTGTTTAGGACATTATCTCTCACGTTTGGATTACCCCCCAAGTTAGGCATACCACTACCACTACTTTGATTTGGTATTGCAGTACCCCCTTGGTTTGAAGTAGAGGGGCCAGAAAGTGGTTCTACCCCTTGACTTGGATTTGGGACCAAAGGATTATGTCCTACGATCGTCCTAGTTTGAAAGTGACTTGCAAGAGGTATAGCCGGTTGACATATTTGGCCCACTAACTTGTTCATTATTTCATTCAACGTCTTTAGTTGTTTGGCCATGTTGT
>NC_036256.1:1441565-1459029 GCF_002742605.1 Olea europaea var. sylvestris | reverse complement strand
CTTCTATGTCCTTTCTCCCTTTTATACTTCATAGGCGATCCCTTTGTGATTAACTGCTCTAAAAACTGCTTGATCGCCCTATAACTACCCACTTTCTTTGTAGTGGCCATTTTGTCATGAAACTGCCTTTTAACTGCTGCCATTATCCTGCATCGTTCAACCGCTTTCGATTGAATCCCTTGAGTCGTGGAATGTGATAAGGCTACTTTAGCAACTGCCTTGATAACTGCATTTCTTGATAATCACAATGCGTTATGTTTGTTGATACCTTGGGCGACTTGAAGGTTTGGGCGAGAATAGAATAACAGCTCTGGGCGACCGTATGACACTTCATTCGTTCAGATTCTGAGCGACTTGCAAACTTGGGCGATGGCGTTACCGCACTCTTGGGCCCCTTATTTGGGCCTTCACCTTGATTCGTTCAATTGGATTTCGTTCTTTGGGCTATCTGATTTGGGGATCCTCCAATTGGACTTTACTCTTTGGGCTGTTCGATTTGTGCTGAATTTTTATGTGTCAACAATACCCATATTACATACAAAGTTGTTAGGTTGAATCTTTCGCATAGTCTAACATTTTCATATATAATATAAAAAGTAAAGTAAATAGGTGACTTGTCCCTCTCATTTTTATAACAGCAAGATTGTTCTTAAAAGGTCACTGTACACTTTGCATTGTTATACGATTTTAGTGTATTTGTACAAAAAAAAAAAAATAATAATAATAATAAAATAAATTTGGGCATTGTGGCTCTGGTCTATAAATGATTGAACCTTTCATTTTTGCTTTTTACGACAGCAAGATTGTTATTAAAGGTCACCGTATACTTTTGCACTGTTATACGATTTTAGAGCCTATTTGAAAGCACCATTTTTCATGGAAAATGGAAAAAAATTTCTATTTTCACCCAATTTGTATTGTTTGATAACCAATATTTTTCATGGAATTACTTTTCCTCATTTCCCTCACATGATGGCATTTTCCAGGTTTTTTTTATTTTAATTTATTATTATTATTATTATTTGGCAATGAAAACAAATTATATCCACCATTGTAAAAAAATCTATTCATTTAATTGATAATTTTCATGAAAAACAAAGTCAAACAAATACTAAGAGATCCAAAATTTCAACATTTTTCAGGTGAAAAATTATACCAATCAAATACATAAATTGACAATTTTCAGTAAAACAATTTCTAAGCAATTCAATTATCTAAAATTCCTTTTTTTTCACCCAAATTCCATTTTAACAATCAAACGAACCCTTAGTGTATTTGTACAAAGAAAATAAATTATGGGCATTGTGGATCTGGTCTATAAATGATTGAACCTTGCATCTAATGTGATACAGGAGTCGCGTCGAGTCATTGTAGTACCAAAACCTGGCTTCGCTTGATAGACTTTTGAAGATAATATTTGTAGATCTTACTTACCACGTGTCAATTAGGTGAGATTAAGTAGTGATTACAAATCAGATATTTTAAGCTTAAACTAATGAGTCCATAATGCCTTTCTAAAGTAGAATCCATCTGAAACAACTTGAAAATGATCCCATGCAAGGGTTCGTGTCATATTAGAAAAGAACTCATTATTAATTGACAATTTTGTGTAGAATGAGTGTGTCAAATAGGTTGCGCCATCGAGGCTCAACATGGCCCATCTTGCCTTAGGTGAGCCAAGCCCGACAAAGGCCGTGTCTCGTTTTGCAAGGGCTTTGCTACACCATGCACTCATTTTAAGATTTACATCCCTATTAATACTATACAGTTGTATTTCATTCCACATATATTACATCTAATTAAATGTAGTGCCCCAAAGTAATCTTAATTGGAAACTCGAAGTCTAGAAATACCACCACCACCACCACCAACGAGGGCCAAATGTTACTATGAAAAAGTATCTTCATTGTTTCGATGTTGTTATTGCAGTGGTCCGATTGCATTTTCTTGCTTTTGTTCAATGGGTTCGATTTTGTAGTAATGGTGGCATGATGGTTGTGAAATAAGAAATAAATTCTCAAGTTATTTTATTTTATTTGGGTAGGGTATAGTGCAGTTTTATTTATTGAAGGCGGTAGTGTTGTTGGGGATTAAAATGGTGCGATGGAGATGGAATGTGAGATTGTGAGCAAGGTGGAGCTGACCGGAGATGGTGGGTTTTAGTGGTGTAGCAATGCGGAAATGGAGAATGCGGTGGTGGCGTTATCCTTTTCGAGAGGTGGAGATGGCGGTGGTTTTGACGATGGTGGCAATAGTGTGTAACAATGAATGCTACAAGTCGTAGGGTCAAAGACAATGTTTGTATGACACTGAATGCTATAAGTGATAATAGTGACAACGGCTGCAAAAAGGTGGAGATGGATGGCAAAATGTGTGTAACACACTGTGCAACAAGTGGTGACCATTCGTGGTAAAAACGTATTGCAACACACTGTTGATCGTGGAAATCACGCGTTGCTCACTTATGCGACTGGATCTAATCATTGTTTTGCCAACGAAAAGTTCGATGGCAATGAGAGATTGATTTGATAATGGGATTGTTCCTGCAAGTTTGGTGAAGGCAGGACTTGGCAAGCAATTTGTGACTTTGGATTAAAGTGCATTATTTTGAATTTGGGTTTAAGTTGCAATTCTGTTCCTCCCTAAAATCTATATTTCAAAATTAGGTTTAAATTTGTTTTTGACTTATTTTGTGAAATTTGACTAATTCAATGTCTTGATTACGACTGGGAATTTTGATCAGAATGGACTTCGACCAAGTTTTCTGATTTTATCAATTTGACCTAAATTTAGATAATTGAATCTTAATCTAGATTTAATTTGACCAAAATTTCGAAAATATGACGATTATTTTGACTAATTCAATGTTTTGATTCCGATTCGGGATTTTGATGAGAATGGAATTCGACCAAGTTATCTGATTTTATCAATTTGGGGTCAAATCGAATCATATTTGAATCTATTTTGACTAAAAATTGAGATTTTGACCTAAATTTAGGTATTTTCAATTTAGGGAATAATTGAATTTTAATCTAAATTTAATTTGACCAATCGATTTAAGGTTAAATTGAATTCATCTTAAAATTCGAGTGACCTAAATTTAGGTATTTTCAATTTAGGGAATAATTGAATTTTAATCTAAATTTGATTTTGACCTATCGATTTAAGGTTGAATTGAATTCATCTTAAAATTCGAGTGACCTAAATTTAGATATTTTCAATTTAGGGAATAATTGAATTTTATCTAAATTTTATTTTGGCTAAATTTTTTGGAATTGTGTCCATTTAAGGTTAAATTGAATTTATCTTAAAATTTGTGTTTTTAATATAGATTTAATTTAATCAAAACTTGGAATTTTGAATTTATGCTGAATCTTGTCTTAAATTGACTTGATGATTGGAATTTTGAATTTGACCAAAATTAGAATTTCGACTTCATCTATGTTTTTATCTAATTTGGAATTTTAACTATAAATTTGAAATGAATTGGCATGATTTAATTTGGAAAAAAATAGATAGCAGCGCATGATATTTGTCCAGTGAATGATTATGCAGTTGACATATGCTAGTGGTTTAAATTGTTGATTTTTATTCATGTTTTAGCTCTCGTTTGGAAGTAATTTTTCACCAAAAAAAATTTAATTTTTTGACCGTTATTTCATTATTTCAACTGTCATTTTTTATTTCTTCGCTCATAAGTGGGACCCTCTTTTCTTTCTAATGATTTAAAAATTAATTCTCATAATCACTATCGAACAGATTCTTAATTATGAGACCTTCGTGTCCATTTTGTTGATCTTTGACATGCGAGCTAGTTGCAATAATTGTAACTATGGGGCCTTTGTGTCTATTGTATTATTATTATTATTATTATTATTATTATTGTTTCATTCGAGCTTAGTAATTATAGACTTACGTGTCAATTTATTTTAGGTTTGTGTGCAATTAATATAGAAGGTAGGTTAAAATGGTCTACAAGAAGATAACTAATATATGATATATGCTGCAGCAAGAAATTGAGATTATTGTATTGAAGCATTCTCACAATTTGATGGTGGAAGATGTAGAATTTTTTTTTCTATTTTTTCTTTCTTTTTATTTAATTATTTTAGGCTGAATATTTAGACTTTACCATTTTATCTTTTTAAAGATAGTCAAATTATTATTAAACTCTCGAATTTTGTTCAACTAAAGAATTTTTTATAGAAATCATTCAGAAGTCATACTATACACTTTTTAAAAGTTTAGGATATATCATCTATGATCTAAAGGTTTGGGACATCCGTTGCAAAATTTCTTTATTATTACTATAAATTGTACAGTATAATTTTATCTTAAATTATTTTTTTACCTAATATATTAGTTGTATATATGTGTGAAAATGAATTTTGTATAGTTAATATGAATTGATCTAACTCGCGTGTCCTATGTTGGTGAGATCGACTTAATTTTGACTTCAAAAAATCAACATTTTACAAAGTTACTTTTTATTAAATAAGATTAAATTAAACGTCTGTTTAACTCCCATTTTTTTTTTTATTAAGAATACATTTTGAAATGGTAGATCAATGAAGGATGTGTTACTAAAAAATATGAAATTTTTTTAGATTTGCATCTAATATCGTTTAATTGAAAAATGTGTTATTGAAAAGAAAAGAAAAAAAATACATTTTAAAAATAATGGGAATCAAACGAGGACGAAGAGATACAATTGGTGATGGCAAAAACCCTGCCCCACCCGAATGGGGAGGAAAAAACCAACTCACCCCGAACTCGAACCCACCCTGTTAAGAGAAAAAAAATCATACTAATAATAAAACAAAAAAATAAACGGGGCAAGCTGTCGCCCCGCCCCCTCGCCGTCTCGTCCTACTGACATCGCTAGATAAAATGTACGAAAATAATAAACAATTTGTATTTAAATAAAGTAGTAAGGCAAAGTCATTAATATCTAAATTGTTTGCTCTTAAATCAAGCTATTTTTAAAAGCAAGCGATTCGCTTGAAGAAAAATATTTTTATTATGAATAATGCTATTTGTAGTATTTCATTATCTCAGTCGCTCTACGTGACTTACATGTGGCAGTTAGTGATTTAATGCATAAAACAATAAAAAATTACCATATTAATACATCAAATCACAAATCGTCATATAAGATGTCACGTAAGACGATTACCGCAATGAACAACTATGAATAGCATTACTCTTTGATTATTGTATGTTACAAATATAAGTCACTTTCAAGTCGGAGGGAGTGAATTTTTTCTTGCAAAATAGTAATTAAGAAATTTTAAATAAATTTTAAACTAGGTGAATCCTGCAGGCGACACATAGCATAAGAATAGCAGGACAAATAAAAATTACCCAGCTTCACGATTAAGCTTGTCAGCGGCTGACCGTCAACAAACTTAATCGCCTCTGATTTATTTAGCCCCCGTTTGGACCCTATTAAATTTATAATACATTTTTTTCTTTTATTTTTAACCACGTATTCTCCAATAAAATAATATTATACATAAACTAATAGATTCGGGATGCACCGCCAATTATCGAAAAAGTGATGATTAATTGGAAGAAACAAAAGCCATGTTCAAGACCTCGAGGAGCTAATGAAAGTCACACAATTGCTTGGTCGAGCTATGGAGATCAAAAGATTGAAGAGAAGATGCCAAAGTCCAAGTATAAGGTGTGAAGGTCGATGGCCGAAACATTTGGAGGGAACATGTATCAAAAGGTCGAAGAGGAGTCCAACCGGGAGCCATACGACCGCATGGCGTTGTAGCTTATGCGGTCGTACAAGAGGAAGCAAGGAATTGTCCGCCACCTTTCGTGTAGTCTATGTGACCGAATAGCAACACACGATGCGGTCGCATAGACCAATTCCGGCACCAAATTTCCAGCTTTGGTGAGTTTCCTTTTTACACTATAATTCTAATATTTTACTATCTCTAGGACATCTTTGAATGTGTTTTTACCTTTTTTTTTTAAATTAGGTTTTAAGGTTTTAATATAAATAGGAGTTATTTTCATTGTATTGAGGACTTTTGGCGTATTGAAAATTAAGAGGCAAGTTTTGCTTTCTACTTGTTCTTCGCGAACAATCTATCGAACTTATCGGGTTAATTCTCGTGGCGTTTAACCAATCAAATTGAGATTCATAAATTGGGTAATCACAGGGTCAAGGTATTCTCGTAATTGTCTTGGTTTCTGATTTGATAATTTATTTAATTGAAATTTAAATTCTGGATTTTGATTTCTTTAATTGTGTAATCAAAAGATCAATATATCCGTGCGATTGTATTGGTTGTTTGATTAATTATTTTTGTGTCAAATTCCATAAACCAATTTGTTTGGAACTTTCTTGGATTCAATTCAATTTCGTTGCTAGTTCGCATCATTTGGTATTAGAGCCAGTGCTCCAACAAATTAATGTTATATCCTTTTTCATTTTGTTTGAATCTTTGTGTTTAATTTTCCGCCTTCTTCGTTGTTGAGTTTTAGAGTTAAAAAAAGTCTCTTTTTTTTTTCTGTTCACGGTACTGTTAAAAAAAATTCCAAATTTTTTCGGCATTCGTTGAGTCCAATTCAAAATTTTGTCTTGAGTCTTTAAGGTCAAGGAATCTCACTTGGTTTGAATTTTGTGTGAATAACTCCTAGTTAAGCTTTGATTGTTCTTGAAGTGCTTTGGAGAAAGCTTGAATGGTAAAAAGTTGAGTGGTGATATCAATTGAGGGCAAAAGCCAAAGATTGAGTGAATTCCTGAGTGAAAAAAATTCTGTGAGGCAAAAAAAAAAATTGTGAGAATGTCAGAACGGGAAGGATCCACTTCGAGTAGGATAGGAAATCAAAATAACATGGCGGACGATATGATGCAACGGTTTGAGCACATGATAATGGATGTGGAGAATAGGTTGGACAGGCTAGACACGACAGTTACAAACCTTAGCCGGGGTCAACAGGTGGGCATACCACATGCTAGGAGGCTGGCTAGACAAGAGCCTAGTGTGGAGGTGCAAAATGAATATGGATATGGTAGTGAGTGGGATGAGGATGAATTTGAAGAAGTTGAGATGGGAAGATTGAGAAATAGAGGTGGTAGATTTGAAAGAAGGGGTAGACATAACGTTGGAGATGATGGTGATGGAGGTATGGGCAGTATAAAAATGTCCATTCCAACTTTCTGGGGTAGGAGTGATCCGAAGGCGTTCCTAGAGTGGGAGAAGAAAGTGGAGCTGATATTTGAGTGCCAGAACTATTCGGAGAAAAAGAAAGTGAAGCTTGCAATCTTGGAGTTCACTGATTACGCCATCACTTGGTGGGATCAAGTGGTCACTTCATGGTGGAGGAATGGAGAGAGACTGATAAGCACTTGGGATGAGTTGAAGGTTGTTATGCGGAAAACATTTCTACCGGGACACTATTACAGAGAGTTACACCAAAGATTGCAGGGTTTATGCCAGGGATCAAGGAGTGTGGAGGATTACCACAAAGAGATGAAAATTTTAATGATTCGGGCGAATGTGGAAGAGGACCGGGAAACCACCACGATTCTTGAATGGGTTGAATCGGGACATTGCCAATGTAGTGGAGCTGAAGCACTATGTGAAGTTAGAGGACATGTTACACGTGGCAATGAAGGTTGAATGACAATTGAAGCAAAAGGGGGCAGCTAGAAATTAGACAGGGCCTAATTCACCTTGGAGGTCTAGATGGGATGAAGAAAAGGTTGATGGGGGTGGTTGTAAACAATAAAATTGAACCACCTAGGAGAAAGGATGACATCGCTAGCAAGGCTGCACCAAAGGCGAAACCACGACAATCCAGGAGTCGGGACATCAAGTGCTTGGGAACGTGACATATTGCTTCTCAGTGTCCAAACAAATGAGCCATGATCTTGAAGGACAGTGGAGAAGTGGTAAGTGACAGTGATGAAGATGGAATGCCCAAGTTAGAAGATGTTAGTGATGGTGACGGGGTGGAGTATCCTGTTGAAGGAGAAGCGTTTGTCTTGATGCATGCACTCAATGCACAAATCAAGGTTGATGGAGAGGAGCAGCGGGAGGATATCTTCCATAAACGGTGCCACATCCATAATAAGGTATACAACTTGATTATCTATGGAGGTAGTTGCACTAATATAGCTAGTACCACACTTGTTAAGAAATTGGGATTGGAGATGACAAAGCACCCTAAACCATATAAATTGTTGTGGTTAGATGAATAAGGAGAGGTTAATGTTAATATGAGGGTATTGGTTAATTTGTCAATTGGGAGAGATAACGGTGAGGTGGTTTGTGACGTAATGCCAATGCATGTGGGTCACATATTGTTGGGTAGGCTGTAGTAATTTGACTGGAGGGTGAAACATGACGGGTTTAGGAATATGTACAACTTTGTAAAGGATGGAATACCTATTACACTTGTGCCTTTGACACCTTAGCAAGTGTGTGAAGATCAAATCAGGTTGAGTAGTGATGAGAGAAAAACAAAAGAAAGACAAGAGGAGAGGAGAGCTCGAGATAAAATGGAGAGAGGGCTAAGAGTGAGAGAAAACGATTGGAGCTACAGGAAAGAAAAGAAAAGGAGCCTGATGGAGGAAGAGAAAAATATAAGGCGAGTTGCTATGCGATAAAAGGTGAGATTGAGGGTGAGAGTGAGTTAGTAAGAGCTAACAAACCCCTCCCCAGCTTGTACAATTCTTTATGGTAGGATTACGAAACTTTATTACACAAGGACTTTGCCAAAGGAGTATCACCATTTGAATACCCAGTTGATCCAATTGCAATGGAGCAATTGTGGAGCGTTGAAGAAGAAACAATCCGCCATAACATTGCAAGATATAGAAGTTACAGTCAAGAGTTGGCCAATGACCAAACAGATGGAAGGAGCATAGTATTTGAACCAGGTACGGATTCGAGGATGAATCCTTTCAAAAAGGAAGGGTATGATATGATTCGGGATGCGCCACCAATTATTGAAGAAGTGATAATTAATTGGACGAAACCAAAGCCATGTTCAAGACCTCGAGGAGCTAATGAAAGTCACACAATTGCATGGTCGAGCTATGGAGATCAAAAGATTGAAGAAAACATGCTAAAGTCTAAGTGTAAGGTAAGAAGGTCGATGGCCGAAGCATTTGGAGGCAATACGAGTCAAAAGGCTAAGGAAGTGTCCAATTGAGAGCCATGCAATCGCATGCTCATGCGGTCGCACAAGAGGAAGCAAGGAATTGTCCACCACCTTTCGTGTGTTGTATGCGACCGCATGGCAACACACGGTGCGGCCGCATAGACCAATTCCGGGATCGAATTTCCAGCTTTGGCGAGTTTCCTTTTTACACTATAATTCTAATATTTTACTACCTATAGGATATCTTTGGACGTGTTTTTACCTTTTTTTAATTAGGTTTTAGGGTTTTGATATAAATAGGAGTTATTTTCATTATATTGAGGACTTTTGGCGTATTGAAAATTCAGAGGCAAGTTTTGCTTCTACTTGTTCTTCGCGATCAATCTATCGAACTTATCGGGTTAATTCTCGTGGCATTCAACCAACCAAAGTGGGATTCGTAAATTCGGTAATCACGGGATCAATGTATTCTCATAATTGTCTTGGTTTCTAATTCGATAGTTTATTGAATTGAACTTTAAATTTCGGATTCTGATTTCTTTAATTGTGTAATCAAAAGGTCAATATATCCGTATGATTGTATTGGTTGTTTGATTCATTATTTTTGTGTCAAATTCCATAAACCTATTTGTTTGGAACTTTCTTGGGTCCGGTTCAATTTCGTTGCGGGTTCCGTAGTAACCTAACTACATGGGTTCGCATCATAAACCAAAAATTATTTCTTCTTTTTCAACCATATATTCTCTAAAGAAAAAACAATTTCAAAAATTATAACATCGGTCTCAAACGGCGGCTTAACCATTTGACATTGTATTCCAATTTTAGACTTTGTAATTCTTGCCCGTCGAATTTTTTGTAATTCACTGAAATGCCCTTGTCCTTTGTTTCCTAAAGTCGGTTGGTTATTTGTTTGGTCAACCAATTTTATATGTGAATTACATATAATAAGGGGAGTCCAACAGGGGGATTTTTCTAAATGGCCTATCACTATTCATCCTTGCCAAAATGTCTATAATACCTTAATGAAATGGCTCGCCATATTTTGCACAAAATGTCCTAATTTATAGGAATAGTTTCAAATTTCTTCTATTTCTCTCATTTCGAAACAAATTAGCATAATTTGTAATATAATTGTCATATAATTCTTTAAGATTATTTATTCCTTAGATGATATATCCATAGTCTCTAGTTGAGAAAAAATATTTTTTATTTTTTCTAATAGTCTTTTTAACAGATTATCTAATCCTTTAATTGTATAGCCTGACATCATTTAGATAATTCCTTACAAGCTTTATGAATAATAATAACATGATAGATAAGTTTTTTGCAAACATGAAAAGTAATAATCCCTACGATTCTTTCAAGATATTAGAAGAATTCTTTCTAAATTCAACAAAGACAATAATTTTACTTTACTTATGATCTTAAATCTGTATTCTTGGAACCAAGTGATCTTCAGGCTCTGAATCTGCAAATTGCTCCATCAAACGACCTTTTGCCTTAATGGGAATTCTGTTATTTTAATTTCTTGCCCTCACTGTATCTTTTCTTAGAATTAAGAATAAGGATCATAAGTAAAGAAAATTCTCTCTTTGTTAAAGTAAGAAAGAGATTATCTTCTTCAATCTGTCAAGAATCTATGGGATAGAAAGTTTAAAAACTTATATTTTCTGATATCGAAAGATTGGGATTTTATTTCTATAATGATTTAAACAAGATTTCTATTGTATACAAGGGGTTTCCAAAAAAACTGGTTTTAAAAAAAGCTTAAGGAAAGAGAATGGTTTCTAACTCGAGATGATCCATTCTTTCCCCAAAGACTTCTATTTATACATGACTCAAACTTGCTATTATTGGTCTATTACAGCATTGCATACATCAGAATTTGAAAAGACTCACATGCCTCTCTATTCTTTTCTTCATGGGGTCTACATTTTCATATGCATTTTTTGCTTTTTTATCAAAGGGGCATCTTTTCCTCTGTTATTGCCTCTCCATCTTTGGCTCCATATGCACCTGGCTAGATACTTTAGTAGTGGTAGGCCCCCTTCCATTTATCTTTTGTCAATCTTTTTAATCTTGTCTAAATGTGGGGCACTCCGTCTATCTGCATGATTCTTGGATCATTGTAGGACTTCCATTAATTTGATGAGTATCAAATTTCTGGATATATTCTTTAAAGATAGTAGATTTTTCTTTTCCATTATTCGTAAGGAGTGTCCATACTTCATATTGACACAAGCATCTGAATTTTTTATCATATAAATTTTTTACAATGTTATAAAGAACTTTCATCCCCAAAACTCTTTGGAATTTTATCCATGATTTATTGATTTTAGGCAATGGTTTATTATTTCGGCCAATTTCAATCTGAAAATCTCGGTCAACATATCCAATTGTGATAATATGTTTAGTAGGATAGTATATCCTTCCATCAACCTCGGGACTTATTGAATAAAATTTGATATAAATCGATCTCCCTTAGGCAAATTTTGAAACTTCTGCACTGAATATATCATCAAATTTTTCAATTTCTTTTAAATCTTTTCCTGGATAGATCAAATCCAGAAATCCATAATCTGCCGCCGTTTTGACCATGAAAAGGTCTGCATCTTTGGTAATTATTAATCTGGGATAAACATGATCTCCTGATGCAATAAAATATGATTCATTTTCTTCCAATTCATAAACAATTTTGGCAAATGATCTATATTCTTCTTCTTTTAATGATAAAGGGGTATCATCATCTTCATCAGTTTTGATTCTGATAACTCTTATATGTTCATCACCATTTTTTATAGTCACTTTTCGGGGACTTGTTATGTCTCGTTTGATATTGTTGGGTCCACTGCTGCTTCCTGGCTGTGTACCTGTTTGTATTTTTAAGATTGCATCAATTGGTATTTTCTGTTTGGTATTTAATGACTCGAATTGTGAAGTAATATCAACAATTCTGTCATTCAATTCTTTGGTATATTTGGAATGAGAATTAGAGATTTCCACCAACAATTTGACATTTTGTTGGATATATTCTGCCAATTGCTCAATTCCAATTTTCATATCTTCTGATTCTTCCATGAGAAATTTCATTCGTCTGTTGACGTCTATTAATGAATTTTTGATATTATCCATTTCCAAATTCGATATTACTGCTCAAAAAATCTGCAAGATAGTTATTTATTCCTTTAATAAGAATAATATCAAAATTGTAGAATGATAAATATGATTGCCATTTGTGTAACCTTTTATATTGAGGTTCCATATGTAACTTATTTCTAATAAGTCCTGCAACTTGAAAATTATCAGTTTCAACAATAAATTTTTTAGATAAAAGGAATAATGAAAACTTTTTTATTCCTCTAATAATTGCTAACAATTCTCTTTCATGAGTAGTATAATTTATTTCTACTTGGTTAAAAGTTCCATTTAAATATCTGCATATTTCATTTAAATCTATTTTTAATATAACTACCCAATATTTATCCTAGGCATCAGTATTAACAATTAGATTATCTTTTTCATCTGGTAACCTTAATTTTGGTAAATTTTTACATTCTTCTTTTAATGATTTAACAATTTCAGTACGTTCTTTGTTCCAACCTTTAGTATTTGTTTTCTTAAGTAGAATTTGTATCTTATGTCTCTTTTTTTGAGAGATTTTCAATAAATCTTTCAGCATAGTTTAAACATCCTAAAATTTTTTGTATTTGTTCTTTGGATTTTAATTCATTTGGAAAACTTTCTATCTTTTTAGATATATGAGTTTGTAATTTTATTCCTTTTCTATCTATTGATGATCACAGAAAATCTATTTCTTGTTTCTCGATTATAGATTTCTTTTTAGAAAGCACAATTCCTTCCTTTTGCATTCATTTATGAATTGTAATAAATGATTCCTATGTTCTTTTTTATTATTAGAACATATTAGTATATCATCTATATAAACAATAAGAAAATCACTAAACTTTTTGAATAACTTATTCATTTTTCTTTGAAATATTTGTGGTGCATTTTTTAAACCAAATGACACAACAACAATTCATATTTTTCTTGATGTGTACTAAAAGCTGTATATTGTATACTATATTCTTCTATTTTTATTTGCCAAAATCCTGATTTACAATCAAATTTGGAATAATATTGTTTTCCTTTTGCAAGATTTATTAGGACTTCTTTATTTGGTAAAAATTAATAATCAAATTTAATATATTTATTTAATTCCTTATAGTTTATTACCATTCTAGTTTTTCCTCTAATCTGCTCAGAATGTTTCATAACCATAAAAGCTGGACTACTATGAGGTCCATTACTGGGTCTAATTAACTTTTACTCTAATAGTTCTTTTATTTGAATTTTAAATTCTTGCATATCCTGTAAGGTATACATCATTGGTCTAACTCTTATTATAACATTTTCTGTTAATTCTATTTTAACTTTAGGATGATATTGTTTCCAAAATAATAATAGGTTTTCTCCATAAATGTTTCTAATTGTTCTATAATTTTTTTCATACTTATCTCTATTTTTGTTTGTAGGATCTTTTTATATGATGATTTTTTATTTTTTAGTTCATCTTGTACCATTGGTCGTTTTTCCCATTTATTACCACGCTGGGCTGGCTGAACTCTGTAGTGTCTAAATTCTTTTGATATTTTTAATAGATGTGCACAAGGTGTTTGTAACATTATCATGTAATTATTTTGTTTATAGTATTGAAATTGTTGGATAAAGTCATTTCCTAATAATATATCACATTCTAGGTTATTATAATTGTATACTTTATTTATTATAACTTGTTTACTACCAAGTATTATATTAATTTTTTCAACACTATCAATTATTTGAGTACTTTCTCCAATCACTCCTATTATTTTTATTTTACTATTTTTATTCCATGATTTTATTAAGAAATTTTTAAAAATTATTATATCACTTCCTGTATCAATTAAGGCACAAGTTGTTATGTTTGTTTCTACTATAGTAACATGTATATATACTGCCAATGGAAAACTTATTTAATTATTCATCCACTTCCTATTTTACATAATTAGTTTGTCCTTTATGAGTTATATATAATCCTTCTCTTTTTATACTATAATCTTTTAATCCATTTAAGAAACTCATTCCTAATAATATATGAGGTTCAATATCCATACTTTCATCAAAATAACATGGTACTAAAAGATCAATCTCACCTATTTTTATTGGTACCTTTACCTTTAATTCTGTAATATATAATTGTCCATCAAAATTCCTGTATTCATATGGTTCTATCTTATAAGTCATTAATCCTTCATTTTTATTTGCAGCCATATAACATTCACCAACTCCTGTATCTATCAATATATTTGGTCCTTTTATATACCTTTTACCGTTGAAATATTTTCCTTCTATTTTCATATTTCCAATATTTCTATGAGATTTTATTTATACCACTAGTTTCTCCCAAATATTCTTTTTTATTAGGTAGTCTAAGACTTTTTGATTTCTTTATCAACCTTCCATTGTGAAATGTTATTTTATAATCTTCTTCTTCTCTTAACTCTATTATTTCAGGCTTGTTTTTAGTTATATTAAATTCATATTCTTGTGGAATAAGATTTATTTGTTTGTTTGGTACCACTATTCTACTAATATCTTTGCATTCCTTATGAATTTCTATGTATGGTTTATTGGAATAAATATTCCCATAGTTAGAATTAGTAAATGTATATAATGCCCTATATTCCATAGTCATAATTTGATCTCCTGGTTCCATTATATCATTTCTATGTAATTTGAAATGTAATTCTAAGACTTTATTAAAGTTTTTATCTTTCAATGAGACACAATATTTTGAGTAACAAGTAAATATTAACTTTTGATATGCTAAATTTCCTTCTATAGTTCCTAAATGACCATCTTCAAGATTTATAATTCTTTCATCATATAAACTTACAGTTAATGGTGAATATATTCATTCCCTAAATAAAGATTTAAACATTATTTGTATTCCTACTAAATAAACATATTGGATCTTTTCACTATTTTTTTACTTATTTTTGATAATAATTCTGATACTGTACTTTTTGTTAAAAGGTTTATTTTATGTGTTCCTTGAGTTGTCTTGACATCTATAATTTTTTCAATCTTATGGTATTCATTTATTGCTATTCTTTCTCTTCTCCATATTTTATCTAGAATTTCCCATTTTCCTATTTTCAAATATAAGGATAACTTTTGTATTTTCTTAAATTTATTATTTTCAAAAGTTACTTTTAATCCATAACTTTCTATTCCCCCATACTCTTGGATTTCTATGTTATTATTTTCTATTTCTTCAATTTCTCTATTCAGATTCTGATCCATTATCTTTTGAATCTGCTTCACTTATAAATATTTCCTGATTATTTTAATGTTCAATATCAGATATTTCACTTAATTCACTTTCTATTTCAAAATAATCTTTTTGTAATATTCTCACTTTTTTCTTTGTGCAGTCAAGACTTATATAGCCTATTTCTCCACAATTTCAATACTTACATTGTTTTTTATCTTTCTTATAAGGTTTATTTTTCTGTATATTATTTTTTCTTTTATAATATTTCCTTCCAGGTTTTATGTATTTTTTCTTAAAGTTTCTATATTTTTTAAACTTTCCGTTTTTATACTTTCTTTTATTTCTTTTTTCAGAATTACATCCCCATCTTGTAGGTTTTTCCATATTTTCACAACATATTATAGTTAATTTTCCTGATTTTTTCAATAATTGTCTTTGTTGACATATATATGCAAGTCTTTCAAACAAAAAATTTATTCTTGATCCTAATGTTCTAGGTATTCCTATATTTTCTTTAATATATTTTTCAAATTCTATTTTAAAATATATTCCCCATGATCCTGGTAATTTATTATAATACATATCTTGATATAGTTCTTGATTCTCATTACTATAAAATTGAGTATAATAGTAATCCTTGAATTCAAAAGTATATTCTTTAATTTTGCACATATCACAAATTGTTAAATTAATTAACTTAATTCTTGCGTTATCTTTTTCCCGTATTGCTACTTCTTCATAATTTCTTAACCAATTTTCTCCTAAGAATTCATCTGCAATATATTCTACTAATCTTTCTATTCCTAGTTTATCTTACTTTATTATTTCTGTTTGTACATTTCTTTTTATTAATGATTTTGTATCACTACTAATTCCTTCTCACCAATTTTTAACATTTCCTTCAAAAGATGCAATTAAAAAATCTATTCTTCTTTCAGTATTTTCCCATGTATCATCTTTATTATATAAAAAGAATAATATCATTGAGTCTGCCCAAATTATTAAGGCTTTCTTAGTGTCTATTTTGCAATCTAAGTCTAATTTTGTTCCTTCATGGTTAACATGTTTATCATAATTATTATTTAATTCAAATCTATTACTATATTTATTTCCTTTAGACGATTGTTTATCTCTTATTTTATCATAAAATTGTTTATATGGTTTATTATATATCAGAGCATAACTGTCATCTGGATCTATTGATTCTTGTTTAGAGGTTCATACGGGATTAAGTCTTCTTCCAATATTCATTAAGATTTGGTATTCATCACTATACTTTCTAAGTTTAAATGATCAAAATTATCTATACGTAGATCTAATTCTTCATTCATTTTCTTTGTCTTGATTTTCTTTAATTTTTTGTTTACTTAACATTTTTTTCTCTAGATTCCTCTTCTTCTAATATTTTAGGTAATATATTTTTTCTAAACTCATCATCCATGCTTCCTGTTTCTATTATTATATTTTACCTTTCAATATGTTTTTTCCCTATTCTGGTTATTTCATTTTCTATGAATTTTTTATCTATTCTATTATTCTTTTCTTCATTTTCTTTTAATTTTCTGACTTCATGTTTCAATATATTTATATCATTTCTAGCTTCTTTTATTTCATTCTTTATTTCTTGTACATCATTTATTAATGTTCTTATTAAATATTTTAATTCTTCCATATGTTCACGGATTGACATTTTCTTTTATCGATTTTTTGATTGACAATAATAAAATGCTATATACTCAACATTTTTACAATCTCTTATCATTTTATCATACTTTTGTTTTATAACTTCAATATTTGTTAGTTCTTTTAATTTTTCATAATACCTTACTTTTTCTTTATACCTTTCTTGTTTTAATTTTAATATTTGTTTTTCTTGAATTTTTTAGTTATATCTCCAGGTATTAATAATTCATTTAAAATTTTATTATTTATTAATCTTATTCTTCTTAACTTTCTTTCTAAAATATTTTTAGTTTCTTCCATTATATTTTTATGATGATTCAAATATTTCTCTAT
>NC_036256.1:1436042-1441487 GCF_002742605.1 Olea europaea var. sylvestris | reverse complement strand
ATTTCTTTATGGTATAATTCATTTTCAAATACTTCGATAATTATTTCATATGTACATCTATCTTTGATAAATCCTACAATTAATTTATGTAATATTTGTCCTTTATTTCTCTAGATAAATTCCTAGTTACATATAATGTTATTATTTTGAATTTATTAGGGATCGGGTTGAAAAATATATAACATCATTTTTCTTCAATGCATTGATAATAATTATTCATTTTTATGATTTTCATAATAAAATGTNATAAGTTTCAATAATTTCTAAAATCATAAACTTTTGAGTCGTTCTTTATCTTTTCAATGATTAATTTTATTTATTTTCAATATTTTTTAGGTAATTTATTTTTATATATTTTCTCATGATCTCTATGGCTTTGATACCAACGGGATTATGCTACTATGAGCGAACAAAAATCTAATAATCTAATATTCTAAAAATTCTTTTATTTTTGTTTTAGTTAATCTATTTGTTATTAAGCGTATATAAAATCTTAAGGTAAGGTTAAAAACTAATTTTTTGTATGATTGTGGTAATCTATTTTTTATTGGTCTTCTCATAAATTTTTAAGTAATTCTTCAAAATCTAGTAATGTCTGAGAATTTATAATATCAACATCTGTTATCATATCTATGTCTGTTATAAAAGGTATATCGTATTTTAAGATATTTTTCTTCCTTTTTTCTAATTTATCTATGCTACATTGTATATCTTTTATGATTATTGATCTTACAATTCCTTTAGCAAAATTTTCTAATAAATTTTCTTTGAAACACTTTAATATTTCTTGTGATGCATATAATTGTTCTTGATATCCTATCTTATCAATTTATTTTTCAAACTTAATTTCTTTTTTATTTTTAACAACCTTTTTATATTATATGGTCCTCTCTTATATTTGGGTTTTTTCATTTTATAATTATTCATAAAGATTAATAATTCTTTCAAATTTTTAGAAAAATTACTTGTTAATTTTTTAAGGACTTAGATAGAAGATTTTTATTATGAAATAGGTTGTTTTTAATATTTGTTTAAGGGTATTTTAGGTAGTTCCAAATGTTTGGAAAAGTCAAGGGCCATTTTGGAAAATGGCCTCTCTTATTTGGATCAATCTCATGTATTTCCCTGTCCAACACGACCTTGTAGATAACCAAAAACATTTATTAGGCTAATTACAGTATTACTGTATTAGACAAATATTTAATATTTCGCGCCGTTTTGGTTATGATACTAATCAAATTAGTCTCAGAATCTGATAGTTTGATAATGAAAAATTGGATTAAAAAATTCTCTAAAAAAGTTCCTCTTTAAAGTTCCATTCGTGCTTTCCACTGGACAAGATATCCACTCTATCACAATTGATACAAAAAATGGGATTAGACAAAGACTTCATCTATTGCGTTCCACCTCATTGGACAATTGGATAACTACTGATTAAATTTCGATCGAGTAAGTTTGAATGAGTCAAATAGCGTTCACTTGACATTTGTATACGTTTAATTAATTTTAATATATTAAGTCTTTGTTTGGTTCAGATAAAAATTAAAATTTTAATAGATATTGATAAAGGTTGATGAAATATATGGTTAAAAAAAAATGAACCCCATAAAATGTGTGACTAATATTAATGGATCGAGCTAATATAATTTGGATAAAACATCTTATATTGAGTTGAATTTTAAACCACCTTTTTAATGGATTCACATAACATGATCAATAGATAATAACAAATATCTCGTTTTGTAAATCAAATTTGCTCATATTAGTAATTTTCAATCAAGAAAATGGATATTTATGAATCTTTTATCATTACTAGTAGGTTGAACGTTGGTCGGTTAATGTTAAAAATAAGTATATGTAAATTTTCGAGAAATTTATTTTTCATACATGCATGTGCACACGTTTGTGTGTGTGTGTGTGTGTATTATTTATTTATTTATTTATGACGGGAGAACTCGCAACCACTACCCTTCGAGTACGAACTGGGTAAAATCTTGAGCTGACGCAATAGCCTGCAAATCATGTCAACTAGATAAATTGCACTAGACAAGTCCAGTGCGACATGCTCGATCGAGAAAGTGGTGGTAGGGAGAATCGAACTAGTAACCAAAGGCCTCCACTCTCACCTATTCCACCAACTCGGCCACCCCATGAGGGGCCACGTTTGTAGATATTTATACTTGTAAAGGTGTAGGAGGGCTTAACTTCTAAAAAGATTCATATTCTCCAAACTTGCTATTGAATTACATAATACTATTACGAATCATACTCACCCTTTCTAAACTAATCGAAATTCGAGAGACATCACTAAAGGCAATTTTTTACTTAGAAAGATAAATTATAATAAAATTATGAATTTTGATCATAAAAAAAATAAGGGTGCATTTAATTGTTAATATTTTTTTTATGGAAATATGTTTTTCCATTCAAATTTCTAATTTTATGCTACTTGATTGTCATTTTTTTCATAGAAAATATTTTCCTACTTTTGGTCACGTGACTATATTTTTCTCAAAATTAAAGAAAATATTTTCTTTAGAGGGAGTGAGATTTTATTTTTCAGAAAATCCACTCTCTTTCACTCTTTCATCTATCCACTCTCTCTCATCTACCCACAAATAAAAAGCGAATAAGTATAATATTTTCTAGGTTGAAAATTAAATAAATCAAATACATTTAATTGACAATTTTCATTTAAATAAGTTCTAAACAATTGAATTACTTAAAATTTATTTTCTTTCCATGCAAATTCCATGTTTGCAATTAAACGCACCCTAAATAGAATGTCCCATGCTCAAGTTGACTTAATAGGCATGATTGTCCAATAGAGAAGATGTCTTCCTACATTAAATTTTATGAAATTTTGAATCAAAAGAGAAAGATAAATACATATTAAACTCACATATTAATAAATGCTATCCTTATTACACATACATGCATATGAGTACATATTGATCATTCATATTTCATCAATGACAAACATATATCTTCTGTTAAATAATAAAATTGTTTAGCATGGACTTATTGGTAAGTTATAATGATTCTAAAAATAATAACATTACATATTTATTGGATTTCCAGTTAATGAAATTAAAGAAAACGAAAAACAACACAAAACATTATATACAATCTAATTCAATGCAGGGACTTGAAAAATAAAACAAGAACACTACACAAAGCTTTACTCTAATGAATTTGAATAACAAAATAAACTAAAAATACAAGTTTTTACTATCAAAGCAATGACATCAAACCTAATTTGTTCGTAATAAGAATGTACCCAAATGTAAAGCTTGCCAGGAAAATTTCTACAACATCACACTATATATATATATATATATATTCAGAAACATAATCAGAGAAATGTGTGGATAAAGGGGATTGAAGGGTACCCGTAATCATAAAATGGATCGAAATTTGTTCGCATCTAATATTAAATGATTCACAAAATCACAATTATAAATTTATAAGCATCCGAAAAGTTTAAATATAGAAGTTCCAGGAAGAAAATAAAGATTTCTTAAACAATTTAAGCCCACTTGAAATGCTGACCTCTTTCAATCATCCATTCATTTCAATGCTACAGAAATTATAATAGGTAAAGTACCTGAACAAAAGGTTCCATTTGAAATAAATGGAAGGCATCATAAACTCTTCTGCTCCATCAGGCTGCAAATACCAACATAAACCCAGATGCCAGAATGATTGTAAAATAACCTAAAACTCCATATTTAAGAATGAAGAACAACTATATATTATCATTGTTCACATAAATCTCCCCAGGCGGCCATTAATAACATGTCTCTCTTGAAGAACCCTATCCAAAATGTTCGAATCTCCAACCAATTTTTCAAAACCTCAAGGATCCACCTCCTGCACATAAACTACCAACAATTTGTTAAAGCTATATGAAATTCTCCTAGTTTCAAACCATGAACAATAATAAAGCGACATAACAAAAATCAAATCGCATATTTTGAAACTATTGGGTAATTGCGTCAAAAGTCAAAAGTTGGAAGACTTCTATTGCAAATAATAAAAGGTAGTTATTGTATAGAAGATTTTGTTGGGTAATACACCGATTATATTCATATTACATTCACAAAAAATATACCGTTTATGTTCACGAAATTGAAACGAGGTTTCGACTTACCGAAATGGAATTTGAGAAACTAACCAATGATTATCGAATCTAACCATTTTCATTCTTGAATTAAAACATGTGATTCTTCATATCGAACCTTGCATAAACCATATAAATAAAATTAATCATTTTCTNGATTCATATTCTCCAAACTTGCTATTGAATTACATAATACTATTACGAATCATACTCACCCTTTCTAAACTAATCGAAATTCGTGAGACATCACTAAAGGCAATTTTTTACTAAGAAAGATAAATTATAATAAAATTACGAATTTTGATCATAAAAACAATAAGGGTGCGTTTAATTACCAATACTTTTTTTATGGAAATATGTTTTTCCATTCAAATTTCTAATTTTGTGCTATTTGATTGTCATTTTTTCCATAGAAAATATTTTCCTACTTTTGGTCACGTGACTATATTTTCTTTATATTTTCCTCAAAATTAAAGAAAATATTTTTTTTAGAGGGAGTGAGATTTTATTTTCCACGAAATTCACTCTTTCATCTATCCACTCTCTCTCATCTATCCACCAATAAAAAGCGAACAAGTATAATATTTTCTAGGTTGAAAATTAAATCAATCAAATACATTTCGAGTGTGTTTGATTGACATGGAAAATACCACTTAGAAAAGAAAATGTTTTCCATTTTTAGTGGAAAATAAAAACCACCTCTACCCAAGAAAAATATTTTCCTTAAAAACAAGAAAAATTAGGCATATTTTCAAAAGTTGGAAAATGTTTTTCATGGAAAAAAATAGCAATCAAACACTCCAAGTAGGAATTTGGGTGGAAAACTGATATTTTCCATGGAAAATAAATGTAATCAAACACACCTTTAATTGATAATTTTCATGCAAATAAGTTCTAAACAATTGAATTACTTAAAATTTATTTTCTTTCCATGCAAATTCCATGTTTGCAATTAAACGCACCATAAATAGAATGTCCCATGCTCAAGTTGACTTAATAGGCATGATCCAATAGAGAAGATGTCTTCCTACATTAAATTTTATGAAATCTTGAATCAAAAGCGAAAGATAAATACATATTAAACTCACATATTAATAAAAGCTGTCCTTATTACACAAACGTGCATATGAGTACATATTGATCGTTCATATCTCATCAATGACTAACATATATCTTCTGTTAAATAATAAAATTGTTTGGCATGGACTTATTGGCAAATGATAATGATTCTAAAAATAATAACATTACATATTTATTGGATTTCCAGTTAATGAAATTAAAGAAAACGAAAAACAACACGAAACATTATACACAATCTAATT
>NC_036256.1:1424019-1427943 GCF_002742605.1 Olea europaea var. sylvestris | reverse complement strand
TAAACCAACATTTTAAGTGAAAAGTTTACACATCATTTGAAATCTTAAAGTACTTCGATATTAAATCATTAATTATCAAATGACTGGTCACAAGAAAAAAAATATATTAAGTAATGTGCATAACAGATAACGTAAATATGTTCTTCAAATGAGATTATTTGTAAATTATTATTTCTGGAATTTTTTACTTGGCGACCCCATGAGTATCACTGGGTCAATCTGCCACACGTCCACATGATCGGTTCTAATCTGAAACATTATTGTAATGGTGAGTATTTAAAAAAAAAACACTTTGTAAGAAATACGTGCATATTTTTATTAACGTGATATAAATATAAAATGATATGGCATACCAGCATTTCTTAAATTTAGAGCAAACTGGTCTCGATTTCAATAGCTCAAGGAATTTCAAAGAATCCCTATATCGCGTAGGATTTACATATTTCACCCAAACGGCCCACCCTGTAGCATTTAATATAAAAATTGACTTGAAGATCTTAGAGTATTTCATGCCAAAATCTATAAAAATAACAAGAAAAATAAGAATTTACCGCTTACACAATTCTTACTTTGATTTGATTTGAAATATATATATATATATATATTATTCACTTACAATTAGTTATGAATACAAACCGTCACGTTATGGAGAATTCAATAGGTTAATTAGCCTATTCTTTATTTCAAATCAATTGTGGTGGGTGTGGGAATTAGTATAAAGGTTGAACTCCTACCTTGAGAGCTCCCACCGTCTCGCCCCTAAAATTTTGTGAGGGAGGTAAATCGCGGGATGTATCCCAACAAGTTAGGGAACAAGAGCTGTCTGTACACTGCGCCTACAAGAAGTCCAATTCCTACAAGGTGTGGGAATTAGTATGCATTGATGGACGGTTGTGTAAAAGTTTAATATATATTAATTATAAAAAAGTGGTTGATTTTTCATTTTTTTCAATCCCACTCTTCATTTTACTATATATATATTATTAATAAAATATAGGATTAGAATACTTTTTTTTCTATCAAGATAACTCGATTATGGCTTGTCCAAAATTATTTCTTCTCGAACCAATTTATGTTATTTAGCACAAGCTACAAAATTAGTATAATATCGATATATTTTTATCAACTTTTGAAATACTTAAATATTTGACCTAAATAACTTACGATGATTTCAAAAAGTATGCGTATGCAAAGTAAATCATTTATACAAATAAGTAAGTCATGTTTATCACTTCCACTTTTGAACTTTGGTGTGACATCAAGGCTAGACATGAACTATTTTATTTGTTAAATTACCAACATCAAATTTAGCTCACGAGAAATTAAAATTTAAAATTCGGAGTGTTACAGGTAATGTGAAGAAAAAAGAAAATTGTTGATGACAGAAAATTGCGACACGTCTCCCAAAATGTAGCCTCATTTATATTACAGTGATAGTGATTCAGTTGGCCAAATTTCTACCCAATTCATTGATTAAATAGTCTACCTTTTGCCATCCACTCCATAGATAAATGAATTAAGTTGAGTTGACTGAAAATTATTGACAGAAGCCTTGACATTCTCTCACGTGCGTGTGGAGCTTGCGTGATTAGAAAATTCCCAAAAAAGTGGTCCTCACTCCCTATTGTGAGTGGTCGGTCAGGGAGGCTATCAACCCCTGTGTAGCAGAGTTGCACATAGATACTCATTGGTAGTGGTTAGGCATTTAAAGTATGGTTTCTGCGTCTTGCTAAAAAGGAGCAGAAATTAACAAAGAGGAAGGATTCAGCGGCAGAGTACCAATTCATAGCCAAGATTGGAAAATCATGCAAGAAATGGAGAAGATCAATCACCCAGTGCTTAGCAGCCGGAGATCAGACCGGTGGTTCAGGAGATCCACCAGAAGAAGCGCTGGATTAGTGTGATGATCGATCTCAGTCGGCAACTAATGGAACAGTGAGATAAAAGTATCAAGTGTCTTCTCTTTTTCAGATTGTCTTCGTTCCATTTTTCTCATTTTCAATTTAGTTTTTAGTTGTACATAATTTGGTGTAGCATCAATCTGGTAAGAAGAGAAGTTTTCCAATTGTAAGATTTCAGAATCAATCTTAGAATTTAGAATTTTACGCGTCGACTTCGGCACAAAAGTATGTTCTTGAAAGCATTGTACCGAAGGGCTTGGCTCGAAAGGGAACAATGCCTATCGAAAATTTTGAAATCAAATAGAAACAACCTTTTATGCACGGAAGATGGTATAATTTTCACTTGATTTATGATGACAATTTACTTTAATTTTCAGCTTGCCTTAATTATGGGGCATAATTGGCTGGGCATTTGTTTTTACTTCTTGTAGAAGTATTTCCTGAATAATTACCTCAAGGCCATTTTGACATGATTTTGAAATGTCAAAAGTACCTTTTGAATATATTGAAATATTTAAAAAAAAAAAAAAAGAAATACTTTGTACATCAGGAGAACTTGTAAAGGAAACTAGCTTAAAAAGAGATGAGATTTACTGTCCAATTTTACTGTTCAAATGGTTGTCCATCCAATGAATTATTGGCATGTCATCAATTTAATTGATTAGTGGTGAAATTAAATAGGGTAAATTTGAGATGAAATATTAATTATTGCTGACATGTCAGTAATTCATTGAATGGACAACAAATTTGGACAACAAATTTGGACAATAAATCTCAACTCACATAAGAGAATGCTCTTCCATGCAAAATAGAATCAGTGCCAATTGATCCCTTGGGACGAGTTAGTAAGTATAGTGACGTTGAAAAAACGTGTCAATGACAGCATAATTACTCGTAGCCATAGATTGAACGTCTTCCAAAGGACGAGAAACAAAACAACACTGCTTCATAAGGGTGAGGGTGGGGACACTCTTATTTTAAGACACGCAAATATACACAGAGAGAAAAGAGTTAACATCAAAAGCACACGTTCAATTCTTATTTAACTCAATCTCGGACTCTTTGATCAATCTGAACAAGGTTTAGTGCAGAAACAGCGACGGCGGAAGCCCCTGCAGTGGCCACCAGGAAAGCCCTCCGTCTGGCACACGGCGGCGCAATTGGCATTTCTTACACACGGCCCTTTGAACCTATGGCTTAGGGACTCGCATATTCTTGCCTCTGCCACCATCATTGGACCTGTCCCTGTAAATGTAATCACATAAACGAAATTAAGCTGCATGTAATTATTTAGAAAAAAAAAAAAAAATTTCACGTGAGAAACACAAAACCCTCCTTGCATGTGGTAACCTAAGTTGTTAAGGAAAACAAATAAAAATCCTAACGTCGAGTCGAGTATAACTATGAGAAAATGGTTTACCTGTCGCCATGAAAAGCATCACCACGAGCATAACAGTTGCAAATAAGCTAAGAAAACGCCCCATTTTCTTAAGACAGAATCTGTGTTTGTGAACGTGTTTTTGCGAGTAGGCATAGTCTGTATTTATAAGGGCTTAATGCAAAGTAACGTACCATATTTTCTGAAATTTAGTAGTCAAAATTTGACATTTTAAATTTCAATGAGCAATTGAAGACAAATATAAGCGTTAAATCAACGATAAAAATAAACCAAACTGAATGTAACAATTTAAAAACTTTTTTTCACATACCTAACTTATTTAACCCTTGTTTGCTAGAGATTAAATTCATATTTTTAGCTTAGATTAATAAAAGTTGATGAAATATGTGGTTGAAAAGTTGCGGATCATATAAAATATGTGGTTAAAATTAATTATTTACACACTTAGATTTTAATCAAATTCTTGAGTGGTGCCAAACAGGGCTTAATTCTATCCACCCTGTCTACTTCGAATCACCAGATTTTCAACATGTTCATAATTTTGCATTTTTTTTCTTTTTCTATTTCAAGATTTTTTTTCTTTGCTTCTACTTCTTTTAAGAATGAAAAAAAAAAAAAAAAAAA
>NC_036256.1:1311720-1416365 GCF_002742605.1 Olea europaea var. sylvestris | reverse complement strand
GGGGGCTACAGCCCAGCCCCCCCTCCCCCTAAATCCGTCTCTGCTTTCAGTTAGTCCAAGAGTTCAATTCTCTTGAAAGGTTGTCATCCTTATCCCAAAATCTATTTGGACCTCCTTGTTAACGTAATTGAGCTAAATTATTGTTCACCGTGGAAGATCCACATACCTTTTGTAAAAATAATTCAAAAAAGTTGGCTATTTAAATAAATGGTTGAGATTTAGCTTGGAAACGTGTATATGTAGAGTTGGCTAACATGTATATGTAGAGTTGCAAGGTTGAATTTTTCACATAGCCTAACATTTTCATATATGCCTTTGTTTGAACACCATTTTTCAATAATACATTTTTTTCCAAACTCATTTTCGATTACATATTGTTATAATAAAATAATATTACATGCAAACATAAATTTTTTCTTGCTTCTCAGCCACATATTATGCAAAAATTCAATATTCCAAACTCTATTTTTACCAAATATTGGGGCTCAAACAAAGGCATAATATAAGTAAGGATAAAGGTGATTGTAAACCATGCCATACAATTGGGGGGCCTCCACATGTGAAGGTGCTGCCCGCCATACTGTACAAGCATGTTATACAGCAAGCACAACTCTATAAGTAAAGGAAATAGCTAGGTGATTTGTCCCTTTCATTTCTGTTTTTATATTGGCAGTGTTGTTAAAAGGTTACTATACACTTTGCACAGTTATACGATTTTAAAGTATTTGTTCATAAAAATAAATTATGGGCATTGTGGCTCTGGTCTGTAAGTGACTCAACCCTGCATCTAATGTGATTTATGAGTCGAGTTGTTGTGGTACCAAAGACTAGCCTGACAGACTTTTGAAGGTAATAGTGGCATAGGATACAGCCAATGTTCATCACATTTCTATGTTATGCTTGACATCATCCTTTTTTCCTTCAGTATATATGATTAATGATATATGCTTTATGTGTTGGAGAAATTAGGGATTTTAGATGAAATAAAGGCTTTAACGAAGTGCAAGAGGTCTGAGTTGACAAAGAAGACAATTTGAATTGTTGGAAAGTCATGTGAATCAAATAACTTTTGAATAACACGAGAAGGCAAGAATAATGGAAGTTTATTTACTATGAAAATGGGAATAAAGGTTCCATTAATTTTTACTTAAGAGAGGAAGATAAGAAAAGCACGATTTAACGTTTCTTGCATGATTTCAGTTGTAGCTTTTTGAGATTATCCAAGTAACTTTTAATTTCTTAAACTAAGATTATTGCATTTCCTTTCTTTCAATAAGCACATGACATTGACGTGATTTCTTTCATTTGATTGTGGTATGATGGCTTTGTCAAGTTAAAACGGGCCAGTAATTCTGAACGGGACAAGTTTAGACATACCTTTCTTTTTCCCGTTTGAGAACCAAATTCTATTCATTTATGTTTATATTAATCCGACAAAAAGTTTGAGGTGAGATATTTAGCCAACCAAATTTATGACTTCTGCCTTTTTTTGATAACCTATTCTTTGGAATTGAAGTTACTGATAAAGATTATTTGTCCATCATTCTTGCTAATGTATTTTCAATAACAGTTAATTATTGAAGAACGTAACAACTTCTAATTTTACATCATCGAAGAAAATTCTCTTTTGGTGTCTTCAACAGTTAATCATGGAGTTGTCACCGAAAGAAAACTTTCGAGGTCTGACTAGTTGCTAATTGACATACACGAGAAGGGCACCTTTTTTTTTTTGTAGCTACATGCCAATCGATTGTTAAGAAACAGATGTATTTACATTTTTCAAAACCTAATTTTGAAACTTAAACAAAACTTTCATGATAAATTGCTATATACTGTATGCAGAAATGTGATAATCATCTCATGAAGAGATCTTCTGTTCTTTGGGACTTCAGCTTTGTAGACACGATACTATACTACTTACAAGTAATTATTACAACACATTTTAACTTTCTAGTCGAAATTCAATACTTTGCTATTTTTTGGTAGTTGTCCTCCAAGGCCCGTGCATCCGGTACTGCACAGTGACATTAGGGCTATTGAATGTGCTGAGTGTAATAGTGAGGTACATTTTTCCCTTCTTGACGAAGCTTGGTCGTAGCGAGAGGTTAACTAGTTTTGAGAAGTTTTTACAATCGATTCTTGCATTTTTTTGTTGATTTGTTGGCTAAAGAAGAAGTTAAGAAGCTAAGGAAAGAGCCCATCCCAAAGGCTCAACCTGTGATCAAATTATCAACTTATTAACTCTAGGACTTTTTGATTTGTATTTTTATGTTGTGAGTTTCAACTATAATTTGATTTCAAGTTTTTATAATGTATGTTGAATGTTAAACATTTTTTGTGGCAATTGATACCCAATTTACTTTAAAATTTCTGTTTGTGAATGTTTGTTTATTTTTTCAAGTTGTCAAATTCTTTCAAAAATATTGACTATAATTATTTTAGAAAGTCCACACTTCGTTTTAGGAAAAAACGACCGCAATCTTTACTAGAGTCATTTTTCAAAACAACTAAATTCGTTCTTAAAGACAGTAGTCTTTCTAAAATAATTTTATTCAACAACTAATATTTATAGGAAAAAAATGACATTGTCTCCCCTATTATATAAACAAAATCAACCTAAATAAATAAGCCAATATATAAAAATTAAAAAAAAAAGGTAAAAGTCTTTTTAGGAAAAAAATGATTGCAATTTTTCAAAACAACTAGAGTTATTTTACTAGAATGGCTTCTTTTGTTAAAAAGACTATAGCCTTTTTGAAAAATTACTTAAGTCATTTTGAAAGATTAATAATCGTTTTTCTATGAATTTGCAATTAAATCTGCTATCTAATTTTGAAAGGCTTTGATTATCATCATGCTCCACTACACATTGCTCACCCTAGATTAAAATAATGATTATAGCTGTTTAAAATGACTGTAGTCGTTTTCTTCCACAGTCATTTTGCAAAAAGACTAAAGTCATTTGAAACAATTCATTAAAAAGGACTAGTGAACGATTTAAAAAGACTCTAGTTGTTTCGAACAATAACTCAAGTTATTAGAAAATACTTGTAGTCGTTTTTCTATGAATTTTTTTAATTTGGTATCTATTTCTTCAACGTTCAATATATTTCATTTAAAAACATATAAGAAGACAAACTTCATTATAATGATACATTGTTTAAGTATATATTGTATTCGATTTTCAAGTATACGACTTATAATTAAGTTGGACAAGTTAAATCATCATGTATTATGAAACATGAGATGTCAATCAAACAGATAATCTTGCTAGTTAAAATAGTAATGTATAACATTTTAAACTGCGTTTGGTTTGTTTTCAAAATATTTCATTTAAAAATGTATAGAAAAACGAGTATATATCAAAAAAACTAGATCTGAATAAAAAAAAATGACTCCGGTCATTTCAAATGACTGCAACCGCTTTCTTGTTACAATTGAATACGACTCCGATAATTTTAAACGATTGTAGTCATTTTAAGAGAAAATAATTGTAGTCGTTTAAACCGCATGAGTCATTTTTCATTCATCATTTGTTATATGAAATAAAAGAACATGAAAAAAAGTCCAACATTCATAAAATACAAATTAGGTATGTATTATGACAAAAACTCACAACATAGAGCATACATTGTAATATATATATATGGGATCATGCTCTACTATACACTGTTCTAGTATATCGCATTCGATTTTTAGGTATACCACTTACAATTAATTTCGATAAGGTAAACCATCATGTATAATGAAAGAGCCAATTAAACTTCTAACATTAGTTTCAACCTATTTCGTACAAAATGTATAGGTAGACGAACTTTGTTATATACAACTTATCGTGCTCAACTATACGTAGTTCAAGTACACCGTATTCAATTTTAAGTATACATTTTACAATTGATTTCTATAAGTTAAAACATCATTTAGAATGAAAGATGTGCCAATCAAATTTTGAACCTTTTAGACCGTGTTTGATTTTAACCTGTTTCGTGTAAAAATGTATAGGAAAGGTGAATTTCATCGTCACACTGTTCAAGTATATCGTATTCGATTTTTATGCATACGACTTACAGTTTTATTTTGGTAAGTTAAATCATCATGTATAATGAAAGATGAGATATCAATTAAACTTTTAAACTTGCGTTAGACTTCAACCTATTTCATTTAAAAAGAAGTATTGGAAGATAAACATCGTTCTATACAATTCATTGTGCTTTACTGCACATAATTCAAGTACACGGGCGGACCCACATGGGGTTATGTGGGGTCAAATAACCCCACAAAATTTTTGGCTGTTTTCAGAAAATAGTTGTTTTGATCCCTTTACGACCTTATTTGACGCATTCATTACAGGATGCCAAATGAAGTCGTAACATTGCATTTTAATACTATTTCGAAGTACTTGTGGCCTAGCTTTTTTGCTTGTTAATGACGTGCAGAGTGACCAGTGGTAGAAAAAGTTACGACGTATCAAAGTATGTCATTCCAAATTAGAATTCCCATAATTTTGATAATATGCTAACTTTCAAAATTCGTCGACGATCGTATACTATCTGACTCCACAAATTGCCTACATCAGCTAGAAGCTTGTTTCGAGAACTATATCATAGTCATATTGAATGCTCCAAACGATTGTTAAAAATAGTCAAATATACAACAAACATATGTCTTAAAAGTGCCGTCTAACTAGTATTTTCTCTATAAAATTTCAATTATTTCATTAACTACTTTTTTTGCCCTATATATTTTTCAATATAATTTATATCATTCTATTAGGGAATCTATAAATTTGTAGTCCAATGTAGTGTATAGGTTGTTGTGAAGGTGTTAATTTATATTTGATGTGGATATGGTGGTAGTTATGGCAACCAGTTGGTGGATTGGAGGAGGTGGTGGTGGTTTTGGTGCAGGTGGTGACGATGGTGATGGTATCGGCAATGGGCATCGTCCGAGGTGGTGTTGCCCAAAAGACAGTCTTTAAGTACTGGTGTTTGGCTTTATTTTTGGTGTGCTTGGAAAGGTATTAGACCTGAATGTTGGTCGAGGTTGTAGAGGAGGTTGAGGTAGTCATGCTGATAGTGGAGTTTGACGGCTTAGGCGATGGTTGGTTGGTGTTAGGAGGGTTCAAAGGAGGCAGTACCACTTGCAGCTACGAGCAACTGATATTTCATTTGGTGGCGATGGTGCAATGATTTCGATGGTGGTGGTGAGGATTTATTGAAGGTGTTGATGGTTGTCATTTGGTTGACGTTGTTTGGGAGTGGTGGTAGTGCCGAAGTGGTAGTGGCGACGAAAATTGAGTATGACCAAGTCTATTTTTATTGTGACTGTCTGTGACCAAATCTATGTTTAACTATGACTGTACATGACTTAGTTACATACAATCACAAATTAGATTGATATGGTCACAAGCAATCACGCTGAAGACAAAGTTGGTCACAACTAGTCTTACATAACACAGGCAAATAAATGTAGTAAAGTTACAAGTGATTGTAGTACTGGTATGTGGTGTGTGAAGATTTGTTTATGGTGACTCTTTGTGGTCAAATATGTGTTTATTGTGAAAGCTTTGACCAATTCTGTGTTAATTGTAAACGATTGTGACTTAATCACATATCATCACAGTTAAGATTAATTTAGTCACAGGCAATCACACTGAATACAAATTTGGTTAGAATTAGTCTCGTTGAATACAAATTTGATCACAATTAGTCACGGATAACCCATGTTAGTGACTTGAAAAATTTCTGGATGGGTGTGGCAAGGTAAGATGGGGTGGTTCCGTGAGGTAGGATGTAATCTTCAATTTCTAATTTTAGAATTTTTTTGAGAAATGAGATGAGGCAAGGTGGGACAGGATGTTATTTCTAGTTTTTAATTTCCCAACAAAAAAAAAAAATTAGTAGTAGGGGTGGGATGGGATCTCCAGAAAAGATTTTCAATTTTTGAAATTTTCTTACGGTGGCATGGAGTGGGGGTAAGGGTTGAGCATGGGAACATGGGTGACATAGGTGTGGGAGCATAAGGTGGGATGGGAGGTGAGGATAATTAATTTTAATTAATTATATATATATATATATATATATATAATTGAAACTAACACTTGAATTTTGAAATAATTTAACAAGTTTGTTAATTTTAAAATGTGGTTCTTATATATAAAAATTATGTATTGTTCCTGTTATATGTTCTCCAGCACAGACCCTACCTAGGTCCCGCTGAGCTGATGTGGTTGAGTTAAGCCCATGCATGCAAACTCGTGGACGAACCCATGACGTATAACCGAACCCATGTGTAACCGAACCCCCCTCAAGGATGGAGCGAGGCGCTTTGGCCGAACACCTTTCGAATCAAATCTATTGATATGATTGACATGATAACCTTCTACCACAACCATCATAGCCAACGTATTTGGTCAGGTCAAGTCAACTGCCGCAAGCTATAACTTATGGAAGGGAAGTTGGCATTAGCATTAATGCACTGTGCTTGATTGATGCCCAGATGGAAAGTTAAGTCTAAGATGATATGACTACGTGACCTCTCATTTGACGGTCTATACTCGGCATCTGATACTATAAACGCTCACACTTAGTGTCAGTCAAAAGTAATGCAAGTTTAAACTTTGATACCATAACTTTGCTCTCTATATTTTCTCTCTTACTCCCAATACCGACCCCCTTTTTACATATTGGAGGCTCACGTCAAGAGCCCTCTCACACTCATATATTTCTTCCCAAAACTAACTTGACCGTTGGAGTTCACACGGTTGGCTCCATCCCCACCGAAGAAGGCCACGTGTAACTAACGATTTGTCCTAGTGTGCAGAAATATGGCTTGTCTAGACGTGAAAGATCTTGGAATCTGTTGGAGGTACATTTTCAACAGTTCCATTTTAAAATTTACATCCCAATTTACTATACAGTTGTATTTTATTCCTAGTATATTGCATCTAAAATAAAAATAGTACCAAATCAAAAGTAATCTAAATTGGAAACTTGAAGCCTAGAAATACCACCACCGCCGTCAATGAGGGTGGAAAAGTATCTTCACCTTTCCAATGTCATTATTGCAATCAAAATTTCACTTGCAACAAGAACGAGTTCATACGTATTTAGATATACGTTTACAAACGTCGATTGGTAATTATTATACAATCGGATTAAGAACATTCCGTTGGATTTCGAACGTTCTCATCCCGCGTCGTTGAGCTACTCCCATGCCCCCGATTCGTTCGTTCTAGACCGTCCATGTATCTTCGCGTGTAGGACTTCCGCTCACGTGTGCGCGGGTGGATCCGGCATCTGTTGGCAACACTTTTTAAGGTCTACAGATTCGCGCCGTCTGTGGGAAGCCATACCACAGCCACGAACAACCTTGTGGTGGAAGCTTATTGAAAAACATTTGGACAGCCTCCTTGAAAAAGGGATTGTTCTTGAAAAAGAACAAGAGGAAGCCCCACGACATAGCAAAATCTGAAGTCAGACGAAAATAAAATGAGTTCAAATGAAGACGCACCCCCCAGGAGGGTAAGAGAAAACGCAAATGTACCTCCTCCACCCTCTACCCCAGCAACCTGGTAAAGACTCCACCACCACCAAAGAAGGGGTGGAATGCGGGCAACGACCCAACTGTCAAGAGAAATGGCTGCCATGGCGGCCAACATGTGAGACATTGCTAGCCAAAACTTGGTTATGAGGGAGTTCATGGCCCAAATGCAAGGCCAAGAGAGCTTTCCCATTCCTCCATACGCCCCTCAGGGGCACTACCAGCAAGAAGACGAAATTCAAAGTCATAGAACTGCCTCACCGACTATAGCCGAGGTAGAAGCTCATTTGAAAGGGAAGTGGAAGTCGATGTTTCCTCCAACTACACTTCTGGCTGACCCACCGAGGTCCCATTAAACCATGATAATTTCCCACCTCTATATGAGCAAGAGTCAAGACATAGGAGGGCAGACAGTGTATTTGACAGAATCAGCCCCGCTAAATCGAGGCTTAGGCAACAACAAACACATCAGCCTTGGACAAGACCATAGCCTCCACCTCCAATGCCTCAGCAACTGGAAGAAAGGCATGAAAATGTCCGCCATGTTGCTCCGCCTAGAAATAGGAGCCAGAGGAGGGAGGAAGAAGCTAGGAACCGTCCTGGGACCTCTTACCAACAACCACGACAAGAGGTCAAGGAATATGATTCAGATGAACAGTAGAGGTCCTGTGACTTGGACGATGACGACGAGAATCTACCGTTCTCAAGGGAACTAAGAAATGCCTAGGTTCCAAGTCACTATGTAATGCCAAAGATACCAAAGTATGATGGAAGGGGTTACCTGGAGAAGCACCTGAATGCTTATAAAACCTACTTGAGCCTAAGGGGCGCCACCCCAGCTGTGAAGTGCAGAGCTTTTCATTTAACACTTAGTGGAGCAGCTGAAATATGGTATAACAGGTTGCCACCGGGGAGCATAAGAAGCTGGCCCGAGTTCAAGACAACATTCTTGAATAGGTTCACGGTAAGCAAAGAAGGAGAGACCCCCATCCAGCGTCTCCAAGACATGAGACAAGCACATGGGAAATCCCTAAAGAGCTTCTTATCTCGCTTCACAGACGAAATAACGTATTGCGTACAAGTCACCGATTGTGAGGCACTATCCGCTTTAAGGGGAGGCCTGAACATGAATACCTTATTCTGGAGGGACGTGCAAAATCAAGATCCCACCACCTATGATGCCATACTCGAGATGATGAGACGGAAAATCATCAATGAATAATTGACACCACCTCAGAGACAGCGTGCTAGAGGGTCGACTTCTCACCTGATGGACTACCAAATGAACTAGGCTGGGAATGAGAGTTCTGGCCAAGCACTTGCCACCACCACTTTGAACGTAATTCCTACCTTAGCATATGAGGATATCAACCCAATCACTAACACCCATCAGATGGAAAGCCCCCAAGGATCTCGTAGAGGGAGAGGTCGAGGCTAGGGTTCGGGACCTAGAAATAGGTCAAATCAGAACCCACCAGGATACTGTGTACACCACAAGTCCTATGGACATGACACGGTGAATTGCCGAGACTTTGCGCACCGCTCCAGGGTGGATTCCCCCAGGCACATAAATGAATCGTCCCAAGCAAACAGGCCCCCGCCCAGGCACGACAACCAACGTGGGCGCGAGGAGGCTGCTCCTCGTCAAAGGGATGTTTCCCCACGACGAAGGGAGCATGATACGGAGAGGCTCAGAGAAGGGTATAGGCACCAAAGAAATCGACAAGTCCAGAATAAAGCTCCTATCCACGAGATAGATATCATAATTGGAGGCCCGTATGTTGGCGGTGAAACACGAAACGCCAAAAAGAATTACGCCCGGGAGGCTAAACACCCCCATTTGACAAGTTACATTGTGGACAGCAGCTCCCGGAGGAACCAAGTCCCACCCATTGTCTTCACTCAGGAAGACGCTGAAGGAGTTCACTTCCCCCATTGCGATGCACTTGTTGTGAGGGCCGTCATAGCCCGAAATGGGCTCTAGCGAATGTTAGTTGACAACGGTAGCTCTGTCAACATTCTATTCAGATCCGCCTTTGACAAGATGATATTGGATCATCAGTTGACACCCACCACAACTCGTCTGTATGGATTCACAGGAGATAGCATCACTCCAAGGGGAAAGATAACGCTTGCAGTGGAGATGGGAGAGTCTCCCCAAACTACGATGAACTTTATGGAGTTCTTCATTGTCGACAGTCGATCGGCTTACCATGGAGTATTAGCTAGGCCAGCCCTAAAGGAATTGGGAGCAGTCACCTCCATCCACCACCTATGCATGAAATTCTCGACGGAAAATGGCGTAGCAACGGTGAGAGGTGATCAAAGAGGGTCGCGAGAATGCTATCTAAGCTCCATCAAAAAGGTAGAGCCCCGGGATGTCCATGTAATCATAGCCGATATAGTCATGACCGACGTCCCAGGTGATGCTCCCACTGAACCAAAAGATATCGATATGATAGATGCACCACCCAATCCAGAGGTCTTGGTCATTGACGAGATCGATCCCCACATAATTGAACACGAACCTCAAGCATCCCCAGTCGAGGAATTTGAGAACTTCTCGATGGACCCCCGAGACCCATCCAAGATTCTAAGAGTAGGCAAGGGCTTATCCAACACTCTGAAGGAAAAGATTAAAGATTTCCTAAGTAAGAACCTTGATGTCTTTACTTGGAAGCATGAGGACATGGTAGGCATAGACCCCAAGGTCAGTTGCCACCACCTGAAGGTCGATCCTAAAGTTGCCCCCACATAGGCAAAAAAGGAGAGCCCTCAATCCTGAAGGTACGAGGCTCTGAAGGAAGATGTTCAGAAGCTCATCTAAAATGGCTTTATCAGGGAAGCTACCTATCCGAGGTGGGTCTCCAACCCAGTTTTGGTAAAGAAACACAATGACAAGTGGAGGGTGTGCATCGATTTCACCAACCTCAACAGAGCTTGCCCGAAAGACAGCTTTTCTCTCCCAAGGATTGATCAACTAGTGGACTCCACGGCTGGGCACGAGTTGTAAAGTTTCATGGACGCATACTCCGGCTACAACCAAATACCCATGCTCCCGGCCGATGAGGAGCACACTTTTTTCATCACAAATCGAGGCCTCTATTGTTATAGGATGATGCCCTTCGAGTTAAAAAATGCCGGAGCAACTTATCAAAGGCTCGTCAACAAAATGTTTATGGACCTCATCGGCAAGACAATAGAGGTATACATGGATGACATGTTGGTAAAAAGTCTGGAGGCTGAAAACCACATAACGCACCTCAACAGCACATTCCAGATCTTGAGAAGATATAGGATGGGGCTCAACCCCCTCAAGTGCGCCTTTGGAGTGGTTTCCGACAAATTCTTGGGATACATGGTCAATCAACGCAGAATTGAAGCCAACCCGAAGAAGATTGAGGCCCTATACAAGATGAGGTCTCCCCAAAAGCCAAAGGAAGTGCAAAGTTTGACTGGGCGGGTGGCCGCACTTAGCCGCTTCGTTTCCAAAGCTACAGATAAATACCTCCCGTTTTTCAAAATGCTAAAAGCCGGGAAGAAGTTCCAATGGAACGAGGAATGTGAAGAGACCTTCCAAGGCCTGAAAAGGCACCTGGGGTAGGCCCCCTCCTCTCCAAATCGAAGCCCGAAGAAATCCTACAACTATATCTGGCCGTCTCAAATGAGGCCATCAATTCGGTTCTGACTCGAGAAGAGGGAACCACCCAACTTCCGGTTTACTATACAAGTAAAGCACTCCTATCGTCGAGAACCAGTTACCCCGATATGGAGAAGCTCGCTTTGGCCTTGATCACGGCCTCCAGGAAACTAAGACCCTACTTCCAAGCTCACACCATCAACGTGCTGACAAACTTTCCCCTAAGGCAAGTGCTCCAAAAGCCTGATGCCTCGGGAAGATTATTGAAGTGGGCAGTAGAGCTAAGCGAATTTGACTTCGTGTTCAAAAGTAGGGCAGCCATCAAGGGTCAGGCCTTGGCTGACTTTGTAGCAGAATTCACCAACTTACCCGACGTAGATTAAATCATGGAACCCGCCATGCCCCCTACATGAAACTTATTCATGGATGGGTCGGCTGGAGACGCCGGCTCAGGTGCTGAAGCGGTCCTCATCAGCCCTGAAGGTCACAAGCTAAACTCGGCGATGAGGTTCGGGTTCAAAGCCACCAACAATGTAGCAGAATACGAGGCACTACTTGCAGGCCTCAGGCTGGCCAAGGAAATGCAAGTAAAGAGGCTCTTCATAAGCAGTGACTCCCAGCTGGTTGTTAGCCAAGTAAATATTGACTTCTCAGCCAAGGACAAAACAATGGCCTCCTACCTGAAAATGGTGATGAACCTCATCCCATCCTTTGAAAAATTCGAACTGACCCAGATCCCCCGCATCGAAAATTCTCATGCGGATGCACTCTCCAAGCTCGCTAGTAGCAAGGATTTAGAACTACTCACAGTAGTACCTCTAGAGCACCTCCTCCTACCATTGACGGAGGCCTCCAATGTCATGTGGGTTGCTGGAACCCCTGCCTGGATGCAGCCGATTGTAGCATACCTTAAAGACCAAGTACTTCCCACTGACAAGCTTGAGGCCTACAAGCTAAGGAGGAGGTCAGCCCACTTCCTTTTTGTTGATGATGTTCTCTATAAGAGAAGCTTCTCCTCTCCACTCTTACAGTGCGTCGGAGGAGAAGAGGTTAATTACATATTAAGAGAAGTCCATGAGGGCATGTGCGGCAATCACTCTGGAGGTCTATCTTTAGCACAAAAATATTGAGGCAGGGGTACTACTAGCCTACCCTGAAAAGGGACGCCCTCCAGTTTGTACGAAAGTGTGACAAATGCCGACGAATTCTCTTCGATACAAAGACAACTGTCACAGGATTTAACTGCGGTCTCCAGCCCTTGGCCTTTCTCGAAGTGGGGTGTAGACCTCATAGGTCCTCTACCTAAAGGTAGAGGAGGTGCAAGCTTTGCAATTGTGGCCATCGATTACTTTACAAAATGGGTTGAGGCCGAACCGCTGACAAAAATTACAGAGGCAAACACTTCCAAGTTCTTATGGAAGAATATTATATGCAGGTTCGGGATTCCCTACTCGATCGTCTCAGACAATGGTAGACAATTCGACAACAAGAAGGTCAGAGAACTATGCGAGGAACTTGGCATCAAGAAGCATTTCTCCACACCTCACCACCCACAAGCAAATGGCCAAGTTGAGGTTGTCAACAAAACAACATGTCCTAAAAAGGAAGCTTGATGTGTCCAAGGGGGCTTGGGTGGATGAGCTGCCACAAGTACTTTGGATGATCCGAACCACCACGAGGACCCCAACTGGGGAAACACCCTTCCTCATGACATTTGGAACTGAGGCAATGAATCCCGTCAGATCGGACTACCGTCTCCAAGACGTCTGCATTTTAGTGAGATGACAAATGACGAGCTTAGGAGGTGCGATCTCGACTTCATTGAAGAAAGAAGAGATGACTCTCAGCTGAAGCTCGGTACGTATCAAAGGAAGGTGATGAGACACTTCAACTCAAAGGTCAAGAAGAGATCATTCCGAATCAACGATTTGGTCCTTAGAAGAATTTTCCTTTCCTCAAAGGAACCTAGTTCCGGTTCCTTGGGTCTGAATTGGGAAGGCCCATATAAAATTAAAGAAGAGATCCGGCCTGGGACTTACTGGATTGAAGACATGAACGACAAGGCCCAACCCCGTCCATGGAACATCGAGCACCTCAGAATCTATTACTAATGAATGTACTACCATGCTGGACAACCTTTCCCAGCTCCTGTAACATTTCTATGGTTCAATAAAATTATGTGATTAAATTAACATGTCGTATTTCTACCTCACCTCGGAGGAGAGGCAAGCATCCGTCTCTGGACCACCTTGCTTGAACTCCAAGCTTCATGCACACGCCTCCCTTTTTGACGAGGCTGAACGTCAAAGGGAGAAGCCTCAACATGGCTTCACCATCCACTATGTTGGGAAGCGTCGTCACCTCAGAAGAGAGACAAGCGTCCGTTTCTGGGCCACCTCGCTTGAACTCCGAGGTTCATGCACATGCCTCCCTTTTTGACGAGGCTGAACATCAAAGGGAGAAGCCTCAACATGGTTTCACCATCTACCATGTTGGGAAGCATCGTTACCTCAGAGGAGAGGCAAGCGCCCGTTTCTGGGCCACCTCGTTTGAACTCCGAAGTTCATGCACATGCCTCCCTTTTTGATGAGGCTGAATGTCAAAGGGAGAAGCCTCAACATGGCTGCACCATCCACCATGTTGGAAAGCGTCGTCACCTCGGAGGAGAGGCAGTGCCCATTTCTGGGCCACCTTGCTTGAACTCCGAGGTTCATGCACGTGCCTCTCTTTTTAACGAGGCTGAACGTCAAAGGGAGAAGCCTCAACATGGCTGCACCATCCACCATGTTGGGATGCGTCGTCACATCGGAGAAGAGGCAAGCGCCCGCTTCTAGGCCACCTCGCTTGAACTCCGAGGTTCATGCACTTGCCTCCCTTTTTGACGAGGCTGAATGTCAAAGGGAGAAGCCTCAACATGACTGCACATCCACCATGTTAGGAAACGTCGTCACCTCGAAGGAGAGGCAAGCGTCCGTTTCTGGGCCACCTCGCTTGAACTCCGAGGTTCATGCACATGCCTTCCCTTTTAACGAGGTTGAACGTCAAAGGGAGAAGCCTCAACATGGCTGTACAATCCACCATGTTGTGAAGCGTCTCCACCTCAGAGAAGAGGCAAGCGTCCTTTTCTGGGCCACTTCGCTTGAAATCCGAGGCTCGTACATGAATCAGAATAAAATTCCAACTTTGGCTGTAGCGATTTATTCTTAAAACCTCATTAGGTTACGGTTATTAACTTTAAGTACAATTCATTTGCTTAAGTCCAATATTGGTCATAATTTTCGTACAATTTATTTGTTAAAGTGATTGGAGTTGGGATACCCAATTAAAGTTATTTAGTTCATCAATCAATATTACGTTCAATTGCTTAGAGAGGCCAATACACTTCAGAGAAAGGAACAACATTAAACAAAAGAGATATTGTATTGATTTTCAATTGAAATTACAAAGGAGGGCCTAAGGCCAGTACATCATGCATAACTTAAGCCTGGGAAGGTGATGGAGGTGTTTCAGCAGCTGGGACTTCCGCAGCTTGAGCGCCAGAGATTACTTCTCCTGCGTTTACTGCTTCATCTCCCACCATCTCATCAGCTGGGGTTTGAGGCACCTCGTCCACAAACTCAGACCTGAGTTGCGACAGGTCCTAATTCGGGTACAACTCCTCAATCCGCTCCATCACCTCAATGTAAGCAACGTTCCTCCAGTAGGTACTGAAACTCTGGTACTCCGTAGTGTTGTGCAAATTGGCAATATAGTCCTTCACTGCCTCCTCCCTTGCATTTTGGGTTTCCTCCCTAGCATGAGTTGTATCATCGACATACCACTTGATTTGGCCCTCGATAAACTTATATACATCTTGGGCCCCTGCCAGCTCCCTGTTAGCCTTCTCCAAGGCTTTGGCTGTCACCCTTTGGTGGTCATTGAAAACCTCCACCTTCTTTGTTAAGGAGGCTACCTCGCACTGGGACTCATACAGCTCCCTCTTCAACGCCTCTATCTGGGCCAAGACAGACTCCAGATTAGCTGATTCTTCAAGTTTTTAGGGCCTGGCATCTTCAGCTTTGGCCCTAGATGCCTTCAGGTCCTCTGCAAGAGAGGCAGCCTTCTTCTCAGAGGACAGGGTCCTCATCTGAAAGTCAGTAAGAGCCTCCCTGCACTCCAGTGCGAGACCAAAGGTCCTAACACTTTGGTTCATAAGAGCCCTGGTCAAATCCGTCGCATCACAGGAGAAGGCGTGCAGCTGCCATCGATCCGTCCAGAATCTATAAAAACTTTTTATGGCGCTTCGGATCTTAGGTGGGAGGGCCTCCACCAAAGTTGGAGCAAGAGGCTCCTCCTTGCCGGCAAGGAAGCTTAGAGACTTGCCTTGTACTCGAGCAGGTTTCTCTTTGACAGCCTCCTCCTCAGCTACCTAGACTTGTCTCCTTGCAGCCTTCTCTCTTGCCTCGTCAGCCTCCACACGCCTCACCATTTCAATCTTAGCCGCTTTCGAGGTGGCTTCCAGTAGCTTAGGAAGTCCGACTTCTTTGCCTTGGGACACAGAACTCCCAAATTTTCCAGACAAGCTGGAGATGTGCACGAGTTTCCTCTTTTTCGGCTCCTCTGGGACTTTCTCCTTCCCCCGAGGCTCCTTGGCCTTTTCTTGCCTCTCGGGGGTCCCCTCTTTGGAAGCCCGCGAGGTGTTGTCCTTGGAGAGTCGTTCAACTTTGCCTCGGACCTCCTTTGCACCACTTGACCCTGGTTTCACGGGCCTTGCCTTCACAGTGGAAGTTGTCCTCAGTATGGACGCCATGTCAAGAGCTGGGTACTCCTTCCTCTTGAACTTATCTGCAGAACACAACGCGTCAGTACAAAAAGGAAAACACAAAAATATGCAAGTGTGGAAGCTTCATACCCTTGGAGGCCATCAGTTCGAAGTCCTAGAAATAGCGACTTCTGTCAATGAGGTGTTCGAAGTGGCGAAGCTTTAGAGATCTCTTGTAAATATCCTCTATCACTTCAAACTCCTCCCTGCTCAGCTCGAACCTCGTACTGCAATCTGCAAACAAGGCATCAACAATTAGACAAAAAAAAATTAAAGCTAAAAAAGGAATGCAAACTACTAGGGTGGGAGACTCACGAGCTTCGTAGTACTGGATTGGTACTGTGCAAGACAGGGCTTTGTCTTCCTCCACCGCCTGCCACCTGTCCCCAACCCAGAACCACAACTCCTTCCACCCCTTTATGGAAGAAGGCAGCCCCACCACAAAAGGTGCATGGGCCCCCCAAGGAGTCAAGTAATACCACCCTTTCGACTCCTTACCTATTATCCTAGGCTGAAAGAGGGTAATAAAAATGTAGAGAGGCATGTCCTCCCCAAGCGACACTTCCTTCCACAGGAAAACTCATTTGGCAGAACCTGGGTCGGCGACAACATGAAGTTCCTCAGCACCGCCCTAAAGAAGGGGTGCAAAGGAAGACGCATACCTGCCTTAAATAAATATTCGCTCACTGCCACATACCTCGGCCTCGAATAGCAGGCTCGCTCATGGGCCTCGGGGACTAGCATCTCCACATAATGAGGTACACAGTACCTTTCCTTTATCTCTCCCAACCTCTTCGACGTCATATTCGAAGGGACTCTAGACACCTTCCACTCTACATTGTAATCTACCTCCTCCTCAGTCATAGCAATCTGCTCAACCTCGGAGTCCCCCTATAACTAGACCCCCGACCAAACGACGTGACAGTGACCAACTCCCTACCCGAAGTCGACTCCATCTCAGAAAGCAACTAAGAACACAATAAGAGGATTTTCTGTGAAAAATACCTACTGAAAAACTAGCGAACACAGTTTGCTGGAAAAGCAGTGGACGGAATTTTCTCAACGCTGAAATGCCTAAGCCCTAAGAGGAAAATTAGATTTCGAATGCTGAAAAATTCTGAAAATGGGAGTTCTCTCGCCTTTTATAAAGGATCCAGACGAACCCCTACCGTCAGATCGAATCTCATTCAATCTGAACCCTTCAGTTTAAATCAAATCCGAGACAGAGAATTCAAACAGTTTTTTAAACTTACCAAATTCAAGCGTGTCCTCCACGTACCTCATCCAACGTGTCTGCTTCTAGAAGCTCCAGCTATTCTAATAATTACGATTTTAATTTGACGACGGCAGACGCTTTGGAAGTCGTAACGGTTCAGCCAGCTTTCCTCGAAAACATGCGCAAAACATCAAATCATTGGCACAACTGTCGAGGCTCGGCTTCATCTACAACATTCAGCCATCAAGCCTCGCAGGTTTGGTTTCCCAACCAACTCGGCTTCATCTACAACATTCAGCCATCAAGCCTTGTAGGTTCGGTTTCCTAACCACCTCGGCATAATCCTTGGCTTCTTCATATTTCATTCGTGACAACGCATTTCTAACTCCAACCATGATATAAATATCTATACTTGGACTTGGAGGACTATTATTTAGGTTCAAAAATTCTATTCTTTCAATTTTTTACCCAATCCACTGGCTTTACTTCGTCAAAGTCCATGCATTACATAAATGACTATACTCAAATTTGGGGGACTATTGTTACGTGTTGTCATACTAGACCAACATAGGTGGGCCTATGGCCCACTCAATCCGAGTCACGGCGTCACTCCAGTCGAGGTGGCATGTATGGCCAAAGCCCATATACGGAGGCCTTTAATGTTGCCAAACTCCATATGCCGAGGCCTGTGGATATTTCCGAAGCCCTGAAGCGAAAATAATACATAAGCGGCAGAAGCCCCCGAACCATGAAGGAACTTCTTCCATAATCATCTCTCCCAAAAGATCTTCTACATAAAGATTTTGTTTGAATGATTGATGGAACTTTTATCATGAGTGCATATGTCAAGTCTTATCACTAGCATTGGGGTTCTGCACAAGCAATAAATGCACAGCAAGCTAGAAAGTCAAGGATGATGCCTAGGATTGGATGTTTGAGTTAAGAAGATGAGGCCACGTGCCACCTCATCTAAGAGCTGCCATTTCACATGTAACACTATAAATACTTTCCATGTATAACATTGAAGGGCTAATGCAAGAATCAATATAAGAAACCACATTTTACTTTCTTATTATCTTGCAACACAAACGAGTTCATATGTATTTAGATATACATTTACAAACGTCGATTGGTAATTATTGTACAATCGAATTAAGAACGTACCGCCGGATTCCGAACGTTCTCGTCCCGCATCGTTGAGCTACTCCCATGCCCCCGATTCATTGGTTCTAGACCGTCCATGTGTCTTAGCGTGTAGGACCTTCGCTCACGTGTGCGAGGGTGGATCCGGCATCTGTTGGCAACACTTTTTGGGGTCTACATGGTGATTTAGTCATTCTTCCGAACCACGGGAGTGCTTAGTGTCCAATGGATCAAAACACATTTTTCTTTTTAGGGGATTGTGTTGCCTTGTACAATTTCTTTTTCCTTTCAGTTAGTCCAAGAGTTTAGTTTTTTCGAAAGGTTGCCATCGCTACCCCAAAATCTATTTGGACCTCCTTAGATTCACCACGACCATCCAATTTGATTTTGTTTCACCATGGTCATCAAATTTTATACTTAATGTCACCATGGCCACCTAATTTCATCATGACCACTCAATTTTATATAATATTTCACCATGGCCTTCATACTTCTTTTCATAATTTTACTAATTTTAAAAGGGGTGAAATTGTAACTTTGTATTATATGTGTAAAATAACTTTAAACAAAAATAGAATTTTATTTTTTTATATATTAACAACCTATAGAAGTTTTTTTTTTATTATTTTAAAACTTTTTTAAAAAATGTTATTTTATTTTGTTTTATTTTTCTAAGTAACTTTTTTAAAATAAGTTATTTTATTTTAAAAAGTTTATTTTCAAATAAATTTTTAATTTATTTACTTTTTTTAAGGAATGTTTTTTTCAAAATAACTTTTTATTTTATTTTAAAAAGTTTATTTTCAAATAAATTTTTATTTTATTTACTTTTTTTAAGGAATGTTTTTTTCAAAATAACTTTTTATTTTATTTTATTTTATTTTTCTAAGTTAATTTTTTAAAAATAATTATTAACTTTTTATTTTATTTTATTTTTCTAAGTAAATTTTTTAAATAATTATTTTTTAATTTTATTTTTAAGTAATTTTTTATTTTTTTTATTTTTTAAGTAACTTTTTAAAATATGTTTTTCTTTTATTTTATTTTTTAAAATAATTTTTATTTTATCTTATTTTTAATTTATTTTATATATATAAGCAAAGTTATTGTTTTATCTCTTTTAAATTTAATGAAAAAGGGTGAAAAGAAGTTGGGTGGCTATAGTGAAATTTTATATGAAATTGGATGACCATGATGAAATTATATATAAATTGGGTGATCGTGATGAAATAAAATCAAATTGGATAGCCACGATACCACTAAGTGTAAAATTGGGTAGTCATAGTGAAACAAAATCAAATTGGGTGCTCATGATAACACTAACTATAAAATTAAGTGGCCGTTGGTGGATTTAACCCATACTTGGTAATATAGAATTGTTTGGTTGAATTTTTCACACAGCAGCATAGCCTAACATTTTCATACGTAAGTAACGAAAATAGGTGACTTGTCCTTTCATTTCAATTTTTGTTATCGGCAAGATTGTTGTTAAAAGGTCACAGTACACTTAAGCACTATTGTATGATTTTAGATTATTTGTACAAACAAAATAAATTATGGGAATTGTGGCTCTGGTCTGTAAGTGACTGAACCCTACATCTAATGTGATACATGAGTCGAGTCGAGTTGTTGAGGTACCAAAGACAGGCTTGACAGAGTTATGACAGTAATATTTGTTAATTCCGAGAGATTAAGTAGCGTAACAAAAGTTGATTACAAGTAAGATATTTTAAGCTTAAACTAATGAGCCCACAATACCTTTCTAAAGTAGAATCCATCTAAAACAACTTGAAATGATCCCATGCAAACAACACTGCAATGGATTCGTGTCATATCGGAAAAGAACTCGTTCTTAATTGAAAAATTTGTGTAGAATGAGTGTGTCAAATAGGTTGGGCCATCGAGGCTCAACATGGCCCATCCTGCCTTAGGCGAGCCAAGCCCGATAAGGGTTGTGTCTCATTTTAAAAGAGCTTTACTACACCATGCACTCAATTTAAGATTTACATCCCAATTTACTACACAGTCATATTTTATTGCAAATATATTGCATCTAATTAAAAATAGTACCAAATCAAAAGTGATCTTAATTGGAAACTCGAAACCTAGAACTATGGTGGTGGAGTTTGATCGGAGATGGTGGGTTTTTATTGGTGTTGCAATGCAGAAATGGGGAATGTGGTGGTGGTGTCATCCTCCTCCAAAGGTTGAGATGGCGATGGTTTTTATGGTGGTGGCAATAGTTGTGTAACAATGAATGTCACAAGTGGCAAGGCCAACGACAATGTTGGTATGACACTGAATGTTATAAATGGTGATAGCGACGACAACTATAGAAAGGTGAAGATAGACGATAAAATGTGTGTAACACACACACATTATGCAACAAATGGTGACCATTCGTAGTAAAAATATGTTGTGAAATGTGCATAACATAATATTAGACATTGCAACACACTGTGTTGATCGTGCAAATCACGCGATGCTCACTTGCACAATCGGATCTAATCATTGTTTCGCCACCGAAAAGTCCTATGGCAGTGAGAGAGAGCTATGTGAACGGGATTGTTCCTAAAAGTCTGGTGAAGACAGGGTCTGCGATGCAATTTGTGACTTAGGGATTATAGAGCAATATATTGAATTTGGGTTTAAAGTTGCAACTTTTTTTCCCCCCTAAATTCTAGGTTTCAAAATCAGGGGTTTAAATTTGTTTTGACTTATTTTGTGAATTTTGACTAATTCAATGGTTTGATTAGAATTGGGGATTTTGATCAGAATGGACTTTGACCAAGTTTTCTGATTCATCAATTTGGGCTCAAATTGAATCTCGTTTGAATCTAGTTTGACTAAAATTTGAAATTTTGACCTAAATTTACGTATTTTCAATTTAGAGAATAATTGAATTTTAATCAAAATTTACTTTTGACCAAATCTTTGGAATTGTATCAATTTAAAGTTAAATTGAATTGATCTTAAAATTTGAGTTTTTAATATAGATTTAATTCAATCAACATTGGGAATTTTGACCTAAACTAATTTTGGCCCAAATTGAAAATTTTGATTTTAAACTGAATCTTGACTTAAATTGACTTGGTGATTAGAATTTTAAAAATACGACCAAAGTTAGAATTTCGACTTAATCTATGTTCTGATCTAATTTGGAATTTTTACTATAATTTTGAAATGAATTGGCATTAATTAGGCTTGTTTGGAAGGAATTTTGTTAATTGATTTTTTGATCGTTAGAGATAAAGTGAGTCCTACTTGTGAGAGAAGAATTCAAAAATGACGATTGAAATAATGAAATAACGATCAAAAAATTGATATTAATTAGATTAAAATATCTACCAAATATACCCTTAATTTGGATGAAATCTATAGGAGTGCAAGATATTTGTCAAGCGTATGATAATGTAGTTGACCTATTGGATTGGTTTGAATAGTTGATTTACTTATCCATGCTTATGAAGCTAGTTGCTGTAACTATAGGTAGGGCCCACAATGGATCCTGGTGGGTCACGTGACCAACCAAGTTCGGGGTGTATATATGTTACAACCCACATTTTTATCTAGTCAAAGTCAATAGTGGAATTTTCAAAGTCAAGTCCAATGAGGACTTGTATGAAATAAATCATTTTTATTGGGACTTGATTGACCAAATCATTTTATTTGGGTTTATTTTGCAATTGGCAAAATATGAAGGCTGAATTGGATATATTTAAAAGTTTGGAATTTATATATATACTTTTGGAAGTTTAAGGATTAAAGGTTGCTAAAAAGTAAAGTTAAGAAACTTAATTTGCAATTATGGGATTGTGGACAAATTAATTCAACCTTTGACCCATTTTTTTTCTCATTTTCACACCAAAACACACACACACACGAAGAGAAGCAGAACCAGCCGAGAAAGAAGAGAAAAAGAGGAAAAGAAAAAGGGAAAAAAGGAAAAGAAAAAGGAAGAAGAAGGGGAAAAAGAAAAGGAAAGGAGGTAAGGTTGATATCTTCAAGTTGGGTTAAATTTTTCCATTTGTCTTAGATGATTAAGTATGGTTTATATTAAAATTTTTAGGGTTTTATCATGTAATAATAAAATGTTAAATTTATGTGATATATGTACGATTTGGAGCTCAAGCTTAAGGATTAATTATGTTTCAGTTTTAACAAGGTGTTTAGGCAATGAAAATTTTGGAAACCCTAGAATCCGATTTTGGGGATTTTAATTAATTAATTGTGGAAGTGATTATATAATTGGAATACTTCATTTGGGAGTTGATTTTAACACTCACTGAGTCGCTAGCTCATATTTTTGTCACCTCATTTCTTATCAGATAGAAGCTGCGTTGAGCCATATCAGAGCCTGTCGTTCGACGAGTTGAGCTTCATCGTGTCCTTGTTTGTATGTCTCATTTTGTTAATTCATACAACATATATTTTGGGGGTTAATGTATTTTGTATCAAAAATGTATTAAGTCTCATACCCATTGCATATTTTGTGTATGTTTTGAAATGGTAAATTTCTATTTCAGTACAACTCCTTGAAGAATTAGTATTTTGATGGGCTAGTGTACCCTATTATAAAGTATGTGTATATGTTTGGGATTTTTGATTTTATTCTCAGGTGGTTTTAGTCCATTTTTCAGAGGAAACTCTGTCGAAATTTTTATAAAATTATAACTGTCAAAGCATGTCAAGTTTGCCTTGGTGGTGGGTCCGGCATTTAGCTGGTATCTACCATCGGCGCACGACACGTGTCGGATCCATTAGGGTGATCGGGACGGGTCGTGTCAATATATATATATATATATCAAAATCAAGTTTGATATATATTTTTGTATTTTAATATGAATTCATCATAATAGAGTCCCATTACAACTGCAAATTTGAAAAGGAAATCCAACCAACCATCCCGTAATGTTCGCCTCACTTGTACCCTTCCCTAATCCTCCTCTTGCCTTGAGTGTTGCCGATGATTGGAGTCACTGTCAGACTCAAAGTTTCCGCCATCCACCATTCGGTTCTGTGGCTGATTCAGTCGAGTGATGCTGCTGTCGATTCAATCGATTTTGCGAGTGCTACTGCTGTCGTTTCAGCTATCCACGCTCCACTTCCCGTCAATGACAGTCGCCACCGCCGTCCGTTTTCCAAGGACCCAAGGTTAATAAAGATTCTTCAGACTTTAGCCTTTAAATTATTTTGTGTTGAACGTTTGATTTTACTTACATGTTTTTGATCTCCGATTGAAAGACACATTAGGAAAAATGACAACTTGTTTTAGAGCGTGGGTTAATGACAGTCGCCATTTTTGAAAAGTGGACTGGAGTTGCCTTTCAAAGTAAACTTTTCCTCCATATATCCCAAATGTATGGTTCAAGAATCAAGACCAATTCTAGTTACTAAATTAACCTCTACTTCATTCGAAATCTTGTTTTTGGTCTTGTATAATTATGAATGAATTTAATGTAGACTAGTTAATGAATATTTCTGATTTTTAATTTTCATTGTCAGACTTCTTAACAATTAGGTATGGAGAAAAGTGAAATCTGAATATATGATTTGTGATTTGGCAATCTCTTTGAATTTATTGAACTAGCAATTTAAATTTTAGGGATTGAATATGCCTAGAGCAAATCTGAATATGTGATTTGTGAATGCCTATGGATTTGTTGAACTAGCCAACTAGGTATGTAAATGTTAAGGATTAAATGAAGCCATTGCTTGAATTTTGCTGGCGAACTAGGAATTTCATCAAAAATTAAAATGAAGACAGCATTGTTAGACAACGCTATCAAAGTATGAGAATTCGCAGAAAACATTTGAAGACATCGAATATTTAAATTTTTTTCGTCATTTTTTGGGAAGTTTGAGTGTAGGCCACTTACAAAAAATGCCCATGTTCACCATTGCTTTTTATTAACATAAATTGTATATTATAATTTTATCTTAAATTATTTTTCCACTAATATATTAGTTGTATATATGTGTGTAAATGAATTTTGTATCGTTAATATGAATTGACCTAACTCGCATGTCCTGAGTTGGTGGGATTAATCTATTTTTGAATTTAAAGAATCAACTTTTTACAAAGTTACTCTTATATTAAACAGATTATATTAAGACATAAAATGTGCGAAAACCATATTCAGTTTACATTAAAATAAGTTAAAAAGGCTAAGTCATTAATTTCTAGAATTTTTGCTCTTATATCAATTGATTTACTCGAAAAAAAATGTTTTGATATTGTATGTTACTGTTGTACTTAAAATAAGTTTCAATCTTTCAAAAATTAAAACATTTTAATTTTAAGTTTTAACATAAAACTAAAACATCATGATTCATATGATAACTTATGTTTTAATGATTTAATTTTGGGGGATCAATTTATCCCTATAAAAGGGAGTTCTTTCATTGAGAGAAACAATTTGAGATATAAGGAAAAATAAAATACTACATATATATTATATATTTTTATAATTTTGGCAACGTGTGAGATCCGTTCACTTATCTTCCGATGGTCGTACACATAGAAGGAGAACGGACTATAAGCCACATAGGATTTATCTCGAAATTGTGTAGTACCGAAAGAACCCATACTAAAGGGAGGAAACACGACTTTACGATAGCTTCTTCGACATGACTCCCAAGGCTTGTTTTCTAAATCTCTTCTCTATTTTATGTTATATTATTCTTGAATTGTATATGTTCTTTTATTATGTTAATTGATAACAAATCTACACATAAATCGCTCATTTTTTCCAACAATCTAAAGTCATATTTGGTAATTTATGTGTAGACAATTCTTGTTATGTGATGTGTGTTGGGAATTTACTTAAACATGCACAGCGAAATTAAACAATTTCAATTCCCATTCAGGATTTAGCTTTGTATTTAGATAAAAATTGTGATAAGAAATATATTTTTTTATTGATTTTGCAAACTCCTTTGCATTATTCTTTTCCAGCTACTTGAATCTGCCTCCCACAGCTGTCAAATTGTCCAGTCTCCAATGAAATCCACACAGAGAATAAATTGCAACTGTTAGAGTTTTTCCTCTTGTGCCAGTAAGAATAATGAAAACCTTATGAACCTCAAACCCTAGCCATGTATTTATATAAACTCAAACGGGCTCGACCCGGTCCAGTCCAATGTTTAATTAATCCATTTAATTAAATCCGGTCCGTGAATTAATTAATCCAATTAATTAATTCGGGAATATAAATAACAAATTCAATTAATTAATTTATCCAACGATTGTTACATTAATCAATTGGCAATTTGCAATCTTCCAATTCTCTTTTGTGTGCGACCCATTAGGTTCCCGATCACGATGCATAACGACGTGAGATATTATCTTGATCTAATCAAAACTGATAAATTAACCACTCTTTTAATTTATCACAAATTCACACTTGCCGTCCCAGATTGACATCTAGCAATGTATCAGGGCAACACATGTGACGAAAAATTTCACGTGGTAGACAAAATCAAAACTGTTCGTTTACTATGAAATTATAATCCCTTCTTCAATATGATCCGATCAACTACGAGATATGGATGTGTGTCAATCTCGATTGTTAATCATATCTTTCATTCTACTATTAAGTCAATATGAGTTGAAAACTCATTTTCGACTTATATGTATACCTTGGCCAAGGATTTTGTTATTGACTTAATTGAACGAAATGCAGATCACAATCTCTTACTATCTAAGAGTGACGAAGTTTTCGACTTATATGTATACCTTGGTCAAGGATTTTGTTATTGACTTAATTGAACGAAATGCAGATCACAATCTCTTACTATCTAAGAGTGACGAATCCTTTATTGGTCATTCACAACCTTCATATGGTTCTTGACATACCCGAACGATGTCGTATTAGCGGCCCTTGGCAGAGTAACATCCAACACCGTCAAAGCGTGACTATCCTCATACAAGGCACTATGATGACCTCAAGTTATAGGACCAATTTCACTACCGAACGTTAGAGATTAACCACCGACACTCAGATAGTTATCCATGTGGAATCTCTTAGCGGGTCTCCAATGTTTTGTTTTATAACAAAACATCCACTTGTTCATTTAAGTGTCACCACACTTTAACTCGTAAGATCAGCTACTTACTTCACAAGTAAGAAATGTCACACGTGATGGTCTAACTATATTAACGATATCTGTATCTCGTCATTACTTACGACCATGGTTTATTCAAGATCCAATCATACGTAATTTGTATCTCACAATCACAACTCTTTGTGATTAACAAATTACTTAAACTTGGATTTTCGGATTCTATTATTTAATATCATTTATCACAAAATTAATTTAAATAAATAATAGATCTTGCGAAATTAAATGCATTAAACATACTAAAAGTGTTTACAACTTAAATCGATTGAATCTAGGGCATAACACTAAGAAACTCCCACTTGCACTAGATCCAATCACTTATGTATCTAGCACCATAAGCGTCCACATGACGATCATATTTCTGTTGTGACAATGGCTTTGTCAGTGAATCTGCAATATTGTCATCTGTGGGAAGTCGATCTATTGTTACGTCATTTCTTTGTATAATCTCTCTGATGAGATGATATCGTCTTAGCACATGTTTGGATCGTTGATGAGACCTCGGTTCCTTCGCTTATGTGATGGCTCCATTGTTATCACAATACAAAGGTATGGGATCAACAATGTTAGGAACGACTCCAAGTTCATTAATGAACTTCTTGATCCAGACAGCTTCCTTCGCTGTTTCAGAAGCAGCAATGTACTCGATTTCTATTGTTGAATCAGCGGTTGTCTCCTGTTTGGAACTTTTCCAACTAACCGCTCCATTGTTGAGAGTAAACATATATCCTGATTGAGACTTGCTATCATCTTTGTCAATTTGAAAGTTGGCATCAGTATACCCATGAATTTTCAATTCATTTCCTCCATAGATCAAGAACACATCTTTAGTCCTTCTCAAGTACTTAAGAATGTTCTTAACCGCTATCCAGTGTTTCTCACTAGAGTTTGCTTGAAACCTGCTCGTAACACTTAGAACATATGAAACATCTAATCTCGTACATAGCATCACATACATGATAAATCCAATCACTGAAGCATAAGGAATCTTATCCATGCGACTCCTTTCATCATGTATTTTAGGACACATATCTTTTGAAAGATAAATCTCATGCGACATGGGACATAAACCTCTTTTAGACTCTTTCATATTAAATCTTCTCAAGATTTTATCTATGTACGAAGATTGGGATAAGCCTAGTAATCTTTTAGATCTATCTCTATAGATCTTGATTCCCAAGATATATGCTGCTTCTTCCATATGTTTCATGGAGAAATTCTTTGACAACCATAATTTTACCGATTGAAGCTTTGGGATATCGTTTCCCATTAATAATATGTCATCGACATATAATATTAGGAATACGACCGCGCTCCCACTTGTCTTCTTGTAAACACATGGTTCATCTTCATTTTTGATAAAATCAAACCTTTTGATTGTCTCATCAAAACGAAGATTCCAACTCCTAGAGACTTGCTTTAATCCATAAATGGATCGATTTAGATTACATACTTTGTTGGCTCTTTTGGATTCAAAACCTTCAGGCTGTGTCATGTACACCTCCTCTTATAAGTTTCCATTAAAGAAAGCAGTTTTGACATCCATTTTCCATATCTCATAATCATGGTATGCAGCTATCGCAAGCAAAATCCGAATGGACTTTAGCATGGCTACAGGCGAAAAAGTTTCATCAAAGTTAACGCCTTGTCTTTGTGTGTAACCCTTCACTACTAGCCTTGCTTTGTATGTATGGACGTTTCCATCCACGTCGACCTTTTTCTTGTAAACCCATTTACAACATATCGATTTTATCCCACCTGGAAGGTCGACCAAGGTCCAAACCTTGTTCTCATACATTGAGTTCATTACGGATTCCATGGCTTCTTGCCATCTCTTCGAGTCAACACTTGACTTCGCTTCTGCGTAATTTGTAGGTTCATCATCCTCAACTAATAATACTTGATTAGTAATCGTGACTTCGTACCTTCTGGGAGGTCGAATGATCCTACTTGATTTACGCTGAGCTGGAGTGTCATCAGGGTTCTCTACATCCTGATCAAGAGTCTCTCCGTCAATAGGTGTAGGATCAGACTCAGGTTCATCTAATTGGTCAATAGTATCTGTGGATTCTTGAACTTCTTCAAGTTCTAGTCTGCTCCCACTACCCTCTCCTAGAATAAACTCTTCCTCTAGGAATATGGCATGTCTTGAGATGAACACCTTCTTCTCAACGGGAGTATAAAACTGATATCCAATTGTCTCTTTTGGATATCACACAAATACGCATTTGTCAGATTTAGCCTCAGGCTTATCTGATTCATTTCGCTTCACATAAGCGTCATAGCCCTAAACTTTCGTGTGAGATAAGTTTGGTCTTTTTCCTCTCCATAGCTCGTATGGAGTTTTGTCGACCGATTTAGATGGAACACGATTAAGTGTGTAGCACGCAACAATTAGTGCATGACCCCAAAATGATTTTGCGATGTTTGCATGGTTCATCATAGATCGCACCATGTCTAACAAAATGTAATTCTTCCGTTCAGATATACCATTATGTTGCGGTATATATGGCGGAGTCCACTATGAGAGAATCCCATTCTCTTTTAGATAATTTAAAAATTCTCCCTTTAAATATTCTCCACCTCGATCTGATCTCAGCGTGAGAATATTTTTACCAGTCTGTTTCTCTACTTTAAGTTTGAATTCCTTGAACTTTTCAAGTGCTTCATGCTTGAATTTCATCAGATACACATAACCATATCTAGAATGATCATCAGTGAATGTGATGAAGTAAGAGAAATCACCTCTGGCAGTTATTGACATGGGTCCACATACATTCGTATGTATTAGTCCCAGTAGTTCTATGGTTCTTTTTCCTTTTCCAGTAAAACGGAACTTGGTCATTTTGTCTAACAGGCACGGCTCGCATTTGTCAAATGATTCAAAATCAGTTGACCCCAAGTATTCATCTTTATGTAACTTGGAAATGCGTTTGTCATTAATATGACCTAGTTTGCAATGCCAGATGTATGTATTATTTAGATTATCACTTTTATGCCTTTTATTTTCTATACTCATAATAGACGACTCAGTATCAAGAATATAAATTCCATTTTGCAACACACCACAACCATAAAAGATCTCATCTTTATAAAACGAACAACGATTGTTCTGAACATTAATTAAAAAATCATTCATGTCCAAACACGAAATAGAAATAATATTTTTAGTAATGGCGGGAACAAAATAGCAATTTTCTAATTCTAATACTAAGCCTGAAGGCAGTGGTAAGAAGTATGTCCCTACAGCTAATGCAACAACTCTTGATCCATTTCCCACGCGCAGGTCAACTTCTCTTTTCTGCTGTGGTCTACTTCTCTTTAGTTCCTGCATATTTATACAAATATGAGATCCACATCCAGTATCTAATGCCCAAGAAGTTAATGAAGTAGACATATTAACCTTGATAACAAAAATACCTGAAGTAGAAGTTTCAGAAGACTTCTTTCCCTTCAAGCAAGCGAGGTAAGTCTTGCAGTTCCTCTTCCAATGACCTTTCACTCCACAGTGATAACATGGGTCATTAGATTTGGTATTGTCCTTGCCTGCTTTGACTGCTTTGTTATTACCCTTAACCTTTTTGGATGTTTTCTTAAAATTTCCTTTGATTTTCCTCTTAGTGCCCTTGGAGGAATGAATAGCTAAGACATGCCCAGTGCTAGCCTTGACATTGGGCTCCACAGTTTTAAGCATATTAAGCAACTCAGGGAGTGTGCATTCGATCTTATTCATATTGAAGTTCATAATGAACTGTGAATAACTATCTGACAGAGATTGCAGAACCAAGTCAATACTTAGTTCATGATCCATGATAAAACCCAATGAACCCAGTTTTTCAATGAAATCAATCATCTTCAGCAAATGAGCACTGACTGAAGATCCCTCTGCCATTTTGCACCGGTATAGTTGTTTAAAGGTCTCATACCTCTCCACACGAGATTGTTCATCATACAACTCCTTGAGATGAAAAATCATAGTGTAAGCATCCATACCCTCATGTTGCTTCTGCAACTCAGGTGACATAACTGCAAGCATCACACATGTTGCAGTGTTATCATCATCACTATGTTTGTTGTAAGCAGCCACCTCTTCCTGAGTGGAATTTTTAGTAGGCACCAGTGGAAAGGGTTGCTCAAGGACATATCCAATTTTCTCATGCTTGAGAACGATTCTCAAATTGCGGTGCCAATTGAGAAAATTTGGTTCGGTCAGTTTGTTGGCATCCAGCATGCATCTCAAATTCATATGATTACTCATGATTCAAAAACTGTAAATGATGAAAAACATAGAATTAATATGTATTATAATGCATATGCACAAATTCAATATGGACTTTAATTAAACGTGCTCCCACTGTTTAAAATAAATTCATGACCTTCATACATAAATTATTTAAATCCACATTTGATTTCCAGTGGTCTGGGATCTCATTCGTTGTATCAAGATCTTGAGTGTATTTAACAAATCCTAATAAAACATTTGGGTAGATATTATTATCAATTGTATCTCCATACAACTCCCAGATCATTAAGCTGACAACTCTTTTATCTTCACACATCTTATGTGTTAAATTAACATGCCTCTAAAACTCATCTCCTTGAGTGTACTCAATAAAAGATAAATTTTAGTTAAGTCAAACTCATCATTCAGAAATATCAAATATTTTATAGTGTCAAACATATCCTTAATAGACCAGTCTTGAGTATACTCAACAAGCTTAGGTCAATTTAAGATTCTCATTTTTCACTATAATGTTGGAAGGCAAATAATACTAACTTAATATCTTAACGAGGGATTTAACGTGCAATGGTCTCATCAATATATATATATATATATATATAATCATACATCTATACGAATAATATATATATATATATATATATATATATATAATCATACATCTATACGAATAAATATATATAAATAACAATTTGGGTGATTATGGACTTGTTCTATCTAATTTTCCCGAGTCAAAGGGAAGACTAGGGGTACAACATTGGATCAACACCAATGCACCATCTCCATGGTGTCCACCTCTTCTTGCTCATTCAATTAGTCAAACTGCAACTTGTATCCTATACTAGTTGGCACGCAGGCCTAAAAGAAATCGGACTCGCTGGCCCATAATAATAACAATAACAACGGACTCGCAGGTCCAATATAATAAAGAGCTCGCAGGCCCATAACAACAATATTAACAACGGACTTGCAGGTCCAAAACAATTAAGGGCTCGTAGGCCCATAAAACAACAAGAAGTAAATCAACAATTCAACACATTCATGTGGTCGAGTCCATAATCATCCATAAACATTCATCACATAAATGTTTCCTAAGTATAATATCTAATATTATATGCAATGTCTCCTAAATTTAACAATTATAGTCATCAAAACTAATTCAAAATTTCGGATCGAAATAATTAAATAATTAATTAATCATATTAATTAATTAACTTAATTGGCGGGCTTATTTAATTAAAATCAAAATTTTAACTAAATCCGGAATTAGAGTCCAACTCTAATTCCATAACTATTGGGCGAAGTAATTTAATCAAAATCGAATTTTAATTAATTATTAAATTAGAGTCATACTCTAAATTTTAATTTGCATCGGGAAGTGGAATTAATTGAAATCAAATTTTAATTAATATAATATTAAAGTCCAACTCTAATAAAATTGAATTAATATTTTAATTTAGGACAAAATTCCCAAATAAAATAAAATTCAATTAAGGGTCAAAATTAAATATTTAAGTTAAAATCTAATTTTAACAAAAATATAAAAGTCGTCAATTTTAAATAAAATTTAAATCTGGGTCAAAATTAAAATTATGGGTCAAACCCATTTAAGATTTAATTTTAAAACCATTTCAAAATCAAATTCAAAACCATTCTGAAAATTTACAAATTGACCCAAGTTGGAAATTAACACCAGATCTTTCCAAAATAAAATTTGCAGAACAGGTCCCCCTTTTTAAAATTTTGCAAACTGACCCTTTTTCGTAGTTGCAACCAGGAGCCCGTAATTGCATTATTTGCAACTAAGGCCCCCCTCTCCAACCAAAAACCCTAGGAATTTTTTTTTTTTGGTGGCGCCGGTTGGCGACACCCTGCCCAACACTCCAGGCGGCAGTCCCCCACCACCACAGCAATGCCTGCAGGCGCCTGCTGCGTACGTCGGTGGCACGAGCGCATCCGCCACCGCCGTTGGCCCGCTGCATCGATCCAAAAAAAAACATTTTTTTTTTTTTTTGTTTTTCAAAATCAGATTCTGAAAAAAAAAAATTAAAACTAAAATTGCTAGATTTATGGATAAACATGATTAAATCAACTTTTAATTTAATCATTATGTAAATCAATTCCTAACAAATACAAAATTGGCTCTGATACCACTATTGGAAATTTACTTAAACATGCACAGCAAAATTAAACAATTTCAATTCTCATTCAAGATTCAACTTTATATTTAGATAAAAATTGTGATAAGAAATATACATTTTTTCTTGATTTTGCAAACTCCTTTTCATTATTCTTTTTCAACAACTTGAATCTGCCTCCCACAGCTGTCCAATTATCCAGCCTCCAATGAAATCCACACAGGGAATAAACTGCAACTGCTAGGATTTTTCCTCTTGTGCCAGCAAGAATAATGAAAACTTTATGGATCTCAAACTCTAGCCATGTATTTATATAAACCCAAACGGGTTCGGCCCGGTCTGATCCAATGTTTAATTAATCCATTTAATTAAACTCGGTCCGTAAATTAATTAATCCAATTAATTAATTCGGGAATATAAATAACAAATCCAATTAATTAATTCGGGAATATAAATAACAAATCCAATTAATTAATTTATCCAACGATTGTTAAATTAATCAATTGGCAATTTGCAATTTTCCAATTTTCTTTTGTGTGCGACCCATTAGGTTCCCGACCACGATATCTAACGACCTGAAATATTATTTTGATCTAATCAAAAATAATAAATTAAATACCCTTTTAATTTATCACAAATTCACACTCGTCGTCCCAGATTGACATCTAGCAATGTATCAGGGCAACACATGTGACGGGAAATGTCACGTGATATGACAAAATCAAAACTGTTCGTTTACCATGAAACTATAATCCGTTCATCAATATGATCCGATCAACTACGAGATCTGAAAGTGTGTCAATCTCGATTATCAATCATATCTTTCATTCTACTATTAAGTCAATATGAATCGAAAACTCCTTTTCGACTTATATGTATACCTTGACTAAGGATTTCGTTATTGACTTAATTGAACGAAATGCAGATCACAATCTCTTATTATCTAAGAGTGACATATTTTCTATTGATCATTCACAACCTTCATATGGTTCTTGACATACCTAAACGATGTAGTGTTAGCGGCCCTTAACAAAGCAACATCCAACACCGTCAAAGCATGACTATGCTCATACAAGGCACTATGATAACCTCAAGTTATAGGACTAATTTCACTACCAAACGTTAGAGATTAACCACTGACACTCAGATAGTTATCCATGTGGAATCTCTTAGCGAGTCTCCAATGTTTTGTTCTATAACAAAACATCCACGTGTTCATTTAAGTATCACCACACTTTAGCTCGTAAGATCAGCTACTTACTTCACAACTAAGAAATGTCATACGTGATGGTCTATCTGTATTAACGATATCTGTATCTCGTCAATACTTACGACCACGATTTATTCAAGATCCAATCATACGTAATTTGTATCTCACAATCACAACTCCTTGTGATTAACAAATCACTTAAAATTGGATTTTCGGATTCTATTATTTAATATTATTTATCACAAAATTAATTTAAATAAATAATAGATTTTGCCAAATTAAATGCATTAAACATATTAAAAGTATTTATAACCTAAATCGATTGAATTTATGGCATAACACTTACAATGTGTACATAGATTTGTGACGTTTATGTGTGACTTTCAATTTTGTTTGTAAGCTATGCAACCTCTAATTTACCTCTTGCGAATTTCCAATGGTAATCTCACTAGCTGAAGGACAAAATTTCTTCATTGCTTGATTTTTTTTCTCTACTTTTACATTACTCTGTAATGGAAAAAGTAAATGCAAAAGAATTGAATCCAAGAAATGATATTGACAGATTATAAATTCTCTAGTGGTTGAAAGGTCTACCAAATAACTTGGCCAACCCACTGTCCAACACTTATAATGTACTCCTGGAATTTCTCAAGAGGAAAGAGTTTTTAGTGACACTCCAATTATGTTTGTCTTCCTAGACATATATGCATTTTTTGAAGGCAGAGACTTATTTTCCTGTTTACCCTGATCTATTTCCTTCTTGATCTAAATGCCCTCCAGCACGGTCTGTACAATAAAATTCTCCGTTTTGATAGTAGAGTCTTCAGTATTCTGAGGGACGTGTCATCCAATTTTATTTTATTTTTTAATTATTATTTCAGCAATATTAGGACTCCTTGTGGAGTTTCCATCTCTACTTTGGAACCTCCGTTTCCATTGTCACATAAGGATTAACATGTTGCTCAATATGCTGTGCATCCATGAAAAATAAAAATAAAATGAGGTTCATTTCTACTAGGGATTTATATAGCAAAACTCTCTCAAACACAAGGGGTTGGGAAGCTTGCACAATCTTTACGTGTTAAACATTAAGCTTTATATCATCTAGATTTTCGAAAATAGCTAAACTCATCATGAGAGTCGACATACCGATAATTTTTGCAGTATTATAGGACTTACAAGATCCACTGATTGAACTTGGCAAACCAAAAACCTGATCGGGAACCATATGCCTTTAGGTGACTTCATACAATTCTTCGAGAATGCAAACCGGGCAACTTGTTTCCCTACAACACCTTTAATGATTTCAGGTGTCTTTGTTGGCCCACGGAAAGTTCTAAGTTCTTAAAGATAGAACTGAGTGTAACTTAAAGGGTGGAAGTGGTCAGGGCCAGTCCTGAGGCTAGGCGGTCGAGGCCTGCGCCTCAGGGCCCAAAGCCGAAAGGGGCCTCATTTATATGGCCCAATTGAAAAACATATTGTTTCCCTACAACACCTTTAATGATTTCAGGTGTCTTTGTTGGCCCACGGAAAGTTCTAAGTTCTTAAAGATAGAACTGAGTGTAACTTAAAGGGTGGAAGTGGTCAGGGCCAGTCCTGAGGCTAGGCGGTCGAGGCCTGCGCCTCAGGGCCCAAAGCCGAAAGGGGCCTCATTTATATGGCCAAATTGAAAAATATATATATATATATATATGTTTTTCAATTAAAGGTAGAAACCTCAGGGGGGCTCATTTCATCACCTCTCTGCTCCACCGGCCCGGCGATGGCGACACTGCAGCACTCCCTTCGTGTGCTTCTTTTCTTCTTCTTCCCTTCTTTCACTCTTCACTCTTCGCTTTTTCACAAATCAAAATGTGCGCCCTTTTTTCAACCCTAACCGCGTTGTTGTGTCGCCGCCATCTGCGCAACTACTCGTTCACCTGCCAGTAGCACCTCTGGTCAGCCACCTACTCCTAGGCACTAGCCAAATTACTTATACAAATACATATAAGCTCTGCATATATGAATTTCAATTCTCAGCAGCATCAAAAAAAATTCAAAAATGGCAGAGGACGGAGCTGTCGCGCAGATACATGTAAGCTCTGTACATCTATTTTCATATTCAATTCAAACCCAACATTCCCAAAACACTGGAATTGGAGAAGAAATTATTCTCTTTTAAAAATTGACTTTTAACTTTTATCAAGTTCTTAGAATTTTGTATCAAAAAAGTTGGTTAAGCTTTAAACTTTTGTTTGTCAAATTAAAGCAAAAAGAGGGTTTTTATAATTTGTTGTTGGAGAATCAAGATAAAACTTGAACATTGATCTATTATATATTAATAACAATTATTTACTTTGAGATTAAAATTGGTAGAAGACAAAAAAAAAAAAAAATGCTGACTCCTCAATTGTAAAATTAATTTGAGACAAACCCAACTCATTTGAGATAAGATTACTTTGAGGTTTACTGATGCACATGTCAACTATAAGAATTTTTAGATATTGTAGTGGTGTAATTTGAAGGTGTTAGACATATTTTACATGTGCCAAATTGAAACCATGGCACAAACTAAAGTATACACAGAACAAAAAAATGTTAATTTTAAGCAATCGTCTGGAAAGTGTCCTACTGTCCTTCTCCAATGATTTTGCAATATGATTTAGCCTTTGTTATGTTGTTAATAGAACTGATTTTGATGTCTTTTAATGAGATATCAGTGCATGGATTGGTACTAGAAATGTAGAACCTTAGCTGTGTGAGTCTTTCTAGAATGATGTATTGAGATCGAAAGATTTTGAGCTCCCACGTATTCATGTCTATCCACTTCAAGAATGGATTTAGCCAAGATCCTTCTTGTGGTCGAAAATTATATTCTACTTCATGCAAATGTAGAGAAGAATGGAGTGGGAGAGAAATGCAGAGACGTTTTAGGGATTTACTTAATGGTTCCTATTAAATTTATCTTCAACAATTTATTAGTTGTTGTGGTTGCTGTTAAATTTTTATTTCAGGATTGTGAGTTGTGACGGTAGAATTCTCAAAGTGTCGCATTGTGTAATTTCATAATTTTTGCTCAATTCATATTTTTCAGGTAAGCAATGGCTTGCCCCTACTTATTTATAAACTATTAAACATATAGGAAATGTTCGAAGCCTTGTCAGCTTATATATTGCATTGTAGTATTGCACTCTTGTCGAATTATATTGACTTTTGTTAGATTTAATCGTAGGATCAATTGTTTGAGCCCCATTTTTCGTATAGAACGCATTTCGGAGTAGTAGACAATTTTATTTTATATTATTTTATTTTGTTTTTGTTTTTGTTTTACAATTGAGTATTAAGTTAACAGTTGGTACCATAATACGCATATAATTTCCATGCCTAATTTTTTTTTCTTTTTTTGGTGGGGGATGGGGGCCTAATTTTTTAAGTTAGCCTCAGGCCCCCAAAAGCACAGGACCGGTGTTGAAGTGGTCTAATTAGATACATTAGAAGCATCCATTGTGGAACATTAGTCTTGGTGATTCTTTCATATTTTCTTCAGCCACAATTTTCTTTTTCCCCGCTTTCTCTATGGTTTGAATTATGTTAGTGTACAATAAATTTCTTATTTACATCCTTGAATAATTCCTTGTTACAATCTCCAAGGAGACTTGCAATTAGGAATGAAAATTTTTGCATCCTACAATCAATTCTCTGGCATATATACTGAATTGGTCTAATGACTTTTAATAATTTTAATGAGGATAGTTATACGGTAAAAGTAAGACAAATCCTGGTCTAAATACAAAGTGAGATATTACCATTGTATGCTATAACCAAAACTAGTATTTTGTTATGCTCGGGAATTGGTTGTTGAAAATTTACTTAATCATGCATGGTGGAAAATAAAATAAATTTCAATTCTCACCAAGGATCTGCTTTGTGTTTGGATAAAAATTGTGCATTTCTTGAATTCTGCAAACTCCTTTTACTATTCTTTTGTTCCAAAAATCTTGATCTGGCAACCACAGCTGTCTAATTATCAAACCTCCAATGAAAATTCACACAGGGAACGAGATTGAGAGATAACCAGGGTTTACTTTTCTTGTACTAGAAACAATAATGAAAATCTCTACAATTTTCAAACCCTGGCTGCTTATTTATATAAGCCTAAACGGGATTAACCCATCTCGTAATCCGGTCAAATATTTAATTAATCCATTTAATTAAATTTGGTTCATGAATTAATTAATTCAATTAATTAATTCGAGCCTATTAATAAGCCACCCAATTAAGTAATTTATCCAACGCTTGTCAATTAATTAATAGATAAATCTCATTCTTCTAGTTCTTCTTTTGTGTGTGACCTATTAGATTCCCAATCACGATACCTAACGGCATGAATTATTATTTTGATCTAATCAAAATCGATAAATTAAATTACCCCTTTTAATTTGTCACAAATTCACATTTGTCGTCCCATATTGACATCTAGCAATGTGTCACGTCGTCAATAAGATTCGATCAATTACGAGATATAAATAAGTGTCAATCTCAATTATTGATTATATCTTTCATTCCACTATTAAGTTATTACAAGTCGAAAACTCGTTTTAGACTTACGAGTACACATTGGCCAAGAATTTTGTTATCAACTTAGCTGAATTAAATGCAAATCATCTCTTACTATCTAAGAGTAATGAATCATCTATTGGTCCTTCACAACCTTCATATGATTCTTAACATACCCAAACAGTACTGTATTAGTGGTCCTTGGTAGAGCAACATCCAATACCATCAAAGTATGACTATCCTCATATAAGGCACTATAATGATTTCAAGTCAAAGGACCAATTTCACTGCCGAACATTAGATATTAATCACATACATTCAGATAGTTATCCAGGTGGAATCTCCGAGAGGGTCTCCGGTATTTTGGTCTATAATAAAATATCTACGTGTTCATTTAAATATCACCACATTGTAGTTTATGAGATCAGTTACTTACTTCACAAGTAAGAAATATCACACGTGATGGTCTATCCGCAATAATGATATCCATATCTTGTTATTATTTACGACCATGGATGATTTAAGATTCAATCATATGTAATTTGTATCTCACAATCACAACCCTTAGTAATTAACAAATTACTAAAACTTGAATCTATGGACTCTATTATTTAATGTCATTTATAGAATAGTGATTCAAATAAATAGTAGATTTTGCCAAAATAAATGTATTAAACATATTAAAAGTGTTTACAACCTAAATCGATTAGATCTAGGGCATAACATTTGTAAACTCTCACTTGCACTAACGATTATATTTTTGTTGTAACAACGACTTTGTCAATGGATCTACAATATTATCATCCGTAAGAACCCGCTCTATCTTCACGTTGTTTCTTTGTATTATCTCTCTGATGAGATAATACCACCTTAATACATGTTTCGATCATTGATGAAACCTTAGTTTCTTCGCTTGCACGATTGCTCTATTGTTATCATAATCTAATGGCATGTGATCAACAATGTTAGGAACTACTTCAAGTTCGTTAATGAACATCTTGATCCATACCGCAATTTTTGTTGTTTCTAAAGCAAACGCATATTAGGCTTCTGCTATTGAATCAACGATTGTTTTATGTTTGAAACATTTCCAACATGCCGCTTACAGTAAACCAATATCCTATTTGAGATTTACTCTCATTCTAGTCCAACTAAAAATTAGCATCAATGTATCCATGAACTCTTAGTTCATTTTCTCCATGTAAAATATTCTTAAGATTTTTTTATGTAGATTGGGATGAGTTAAGCAATCTTCTAAATCTATCTCTATAGATCAGGTTGCTTTTCCCATATCTTTTATGAAGAAATCCTTTAACAACCATAATTTTAAAGATTGCAAAGTAGGGATGTCGTTTTTTTATTAATAATATGTATTACTTATAATATTAGGAATGTGATGATACTCCCACTATCTTCTTATAAATACACGGTTCATCTTCATTCTTGATAAAATAAAACCTTTTGATTCTCTCATCGAAACAAAGATTCCATCTCTTAGAGGCTTGCGTTAACCCATAAATGGATCGATTAAGCTTACATACTTTGTTAGCTTCTTTGAATTCAAAACATTCTGGTTGTGTGTGTCTACTTCCTCTTGCAAGTTTTCATTAAGGAAATCAGTTTTAACATTCATTTGTCATATCTTATAATCATGGTACGTAGCAATTGCAAGCGAAATTCGAATGGACTTCAGCATGACTACAAGTGAAAAGGTTTCATCAAAGTCAACACCTTATCTTTGTGTGTAACTGTTTGCTACTAACTTTACTTTGTATGTATGACATTTCCATCTACATCAACCTTTTTCTTGTAAACTCATTTACAACATATGGATTTTATCTCATCAGGTTGGTCGACCAAGGTCCAAACCTTCTTTTCATACATTGAGTTCATTTCGAATTCCATGGCTCTTGCCATCTCTTTGAGTCAACACTTGACTTTACTTCTGTGTATTTAGTAAGTTCATTATCCTCGATTAATAATACTTGATTAGTTATCGTGCATTTGCACCTTTTTGAATATCGAATAATCTTAATAGATTTAAATTAGAGCTGATATGCCCTTAGAAGTATCTACTTCTTGATCAAGAATATGTCTTTCTCCAGGTGTAGGATCAAACTTAGACTCATCTACTTGGTCAACTATATCTCTGGACTTTTGAACTCTTTCAAGTTCTAGTTCGCTCCCACTTTCCTATCCTAGAATGACTTTTTTTGTAGGAACAAGGAATGTCTTGAGATAAAGACTTTCTTCTTAATGGGAATATAGAATTGATATCCAAGTATCAATTTCGAATATCTCACAAATATGTATTTATTGAATAGAGACTCAAGCTTATCCGATTGAATGCGCTTTAAATAAGCGTCACGTCCCAAACTTTCATATGAGATAAATTTGAACTACTACATTTCTATAGCTCGTATGGAATTTTATTAACCAACTTAGATGTGGCATGATTTAGTGTGTCGTATGTTACAATCAGCGCATGACCCCAAAACAATTTTTTTGGGAAGTTTGCATGGCTTGTCATTAATCACACTATATCTAATAATGTGTGGTTCCTCCGTTCAGATACATCATTATGCTACAGTGTATATGGTGGAGTCCACTGTCAGAGAATCTCATTCTCTTTAAGATAATCTAAAATTTTATCTTTAAGATATTCTTCACTTCAATCAGATCTTAGTGTAAGAGTACTTTGACCTATTTGTTTCTCCAATGTTTAGCTCGAATCCCTCGAACCTTTCAAGAGTTTCATACTTGAATTTCATCAATATAGATGGTCATTTCTGAAATAGTCATTAGTAAATATGATGAAATAAGATAAATCACAACTAGCATTAATTGACATTGGTCTACATACATCACTATTTATTAAACCAGTAATCATGCAGACATTTCTTCCTTTCAGGTAAAAGGAGATTTGGTTATTGTACCCAACAGGCATGATTCGTACTTGTCAAATGATTTAAAATCAATTAACCCCAAATACATCTCAATGTAGTTTTGGAATTGCATTTTCATTTGTGTAACCAAGCCTACAATACTAGATTTAGGTGTGATTCGGATTATCACTTTTATGTCTCTCAATTTCTATACTCATTATAGGATACTCGGTGTTTAGAATATAAATGCCATTTTATGATTTACCATAATTATTAAGATCTTTATCAAGATAAACAGGAATAATAATTGTCCTTAACATTAAAATAGTTCATGTCCGAACATGAAATTCATTTAATGTTTCAGTTATGGTAGGTACAAAGTAACATTTCTCTAACTTCAACACTAAGCCTAAAAGCAATGGCAATAAATATGCTCCTACAGGCAATGCTGCAACATTTGCTCATCTTCAACGTGCAGGTCAACTTCTCCCTTTTACAGTGGTCTACTTCTATTTAGTTTCTCCATATTTGTATAAATATGAGATCCACATCTGGTATCAAATACCTAAGAAGCTAATGAAGTAGATATAAGCCTTACAATATTTCTTCTAATGACCTTTCATTCTATAATGAAAACAAGAGTCATTAGATTCGTATCGTCCTTCTTCGCCTTGACCATCTTAGTCATATTGGATACTTTCCCAAAGCCCCTTTAGACTTCTTCTTAATACCCTTAGAGGAATCAATGACTTGCCCACTACTAACTTTGATATTTGGCTTCACAATCTTAAGCATGTTAAGCAACTCAATGAGTGTGCATTCGAACTTATTCATGTTAAATTCATAATAAACTGTGAACAGCTATCTCTGACAGAAATTGCATAAATAAGTTAATACTTAGCTAATGGTTCATGATTTGAACCCCAATTGAGACAACTTCTCAATGCCAATCATTTTCAGTACACGAGCACTAACTGGAGATTCCTTTATCATTTTGCACCGATATAGTTGCTTGGAAGTCTCATATTCTTTCACACTTGATTACTATCATATAACTCTTTGAAATGAAAAATCATGCCCTAGCATCTATACTCTCATATTGCTTTTATAACTCAGGTGATATAATTGCAAGCATCACACATACTGTAGTATTATCGTCATCATTGTGTTTATTGTAAGTAGTCACCTCTTCCTCAATTGAGTTTTTAGTATGTACCCTTGGAAAAGGCTGCTCAAGGATATACCCAATTTTCTCATGCCTGAGAACAATTCTCAAATTGCGTTGCGAATCGAGAAAATTTGATCCGATCAGTTTGTTGGTATTCAGTATACATCTCAAATTCATATGAATACTCATGATTCAAAAACTGTAAATGAAGAAAAGTAAAGAATTAATATGTATTATAATGCATTGCACAAATTTAATATGAATTTTAATTAAATGTACTCCCATTATTTAAAATAAATTTATGACCATCATACATAAATTATTAAAATTCACATTTGATTTCAATGAGCTGGAATCCCATCTCTTATATTAAGATTTTGAGTGTATTCAACAAACCTAAATAAAACATTTGGATAGATACTATTATCAAATGTATCTTCATACAATTCCCAGATTATTAAGCTGACAACTCTTTGTCTCCACACATCTTATGTGTTAACTTAATATGCATCTAAAACTTATCTTCTTGAAATGTACTTAACAAAAGATAAATTTTAGTTAAATCGAACCCATCATTCAAAAATATTAAATATGTCAAATGTCAAACATATTCCTAATATACCATCCTTGAGTGTACTCAACATGTTGAGATCGATTTAGGATTTTCGTTTTCCATTATAATGATGGATATATATATACACACACACACACACACACACACACACACACACACACACACACACACACACACACACACACACACACATTAAATAATATATGGATGATTATGGACTAATTTTATTTAGCCTTCTCAAGCCAAAAGAAAGACTAATTGGTCAATTCCTAGAGGTTATTGCATTGAATCAGTATCGATGCACCATCTCTATGGTTTCCTCATTTTCTTGCGTCTTCAATTAGTCTAACTACAACCACTGTATCCTATATTACTTGGCACGCAGGCCTAAATGAAATTGGACTCATATGCCCATAATAATAATAACAACAACGAACTCGCAGATTCAAAATAATTAAGAGCTCACAGACCCATAAAACAACAAGGATAAAATTAACCATTCCACACATTCGTTTAAACATTCATCATATAAACATTTTCCTATATAATATCTAATATTATATGCAAACATGTTTCAAAAATCTAGCAATTAAAGTCACCTAAACTATTTCAGACAAATGGATCGAAACAATTAAATAATTAATTAATCATTTTAATCAATTAACTTAACTGGAGGGTATATTTTAATTAAAATCAAATTTTAATTATGTTTAAATATCAAATTAGAATCCAACTCTAATTTCAAGATATATCGGGGGATAATATTGTTTAAAATAAAATTTTAGTTAATACTAAATTAGAGTCCAACTTTAATTTAAATTGTATTAATATTTTAATTTAGGACAAAGCTCCTAAAAAAAAATCAATTTAGGGTAAAGTTAAATATTTAAGTTAAATTCTAATTTTAATAAAAATATAAAAGTCGTCAATTTTAAATAAATTTTTAATTTTTTGGGTCAAAATTAAAATATGGGTCAAACCCAATTAAAAGCACAATTTTAAAACCTTTTTAAAATTCAAATTCAAAACCAATTTTGAAAATCACAACTTGATCCAAGTTAAAATTAAAAGCAGGTCCCTCAATTTCAAAGTTTGCATGACAAGTCCTTTTTTAAAATTGCAAGACAACCCTTAAATTAAATTATACGCGAGGACCTACAATTTCACAAATTGCATTAGAGGCCCTCACATCCACTTCCTCCCAAAACCCTAACTCTAAAATTTTTTTATTTCTCTCTTGGCGGCGTTGCCAATACCCTTACAACAAAAGCTATTGCGCTCAGGCTGTAGAAGCTGTCGCCTGTAGCAGAGTCGCCGATCCGATCCATTTAATATATATATTTTTTGTTTTTAAAACTAGATTTTGAAGAAAAAATATTTTTATAAACGTTAGATTCAAGAAAAACATGAATAATCTTCTGACTACATCAATATGTAAAAACAATTTCTAACAATCACAAAGTAGGCTTTGATATCACTGTTGAAAATTTACATAATCATGCACGGCGAAAAATAAAACAAATTTCAATTTCCACCAAGAATCTTCTTTGTATTTAGATAGAAATGTACATTTCTTAAATTTTGCAAAACTCCTTTTGATAGTCTTTCGTTCCAACAATCTTGATATGTCATCCACAACTGTCAAATTATCCAGCTTCCAATGAAAGTTCACACAGGAAACAAGATTGAGAGAGAACCAAGGTTTACTTTTCTTGGACTAACAAGAATAATGAAAATCTCTATAAGTTTTCAAACCCTAGTTGCTTATTTATATAAGGCCCAATGGGCTTGCCTCGTCTCTTAATTCAATCAAATATTTAATTAACACATTTAACTAAATTTGGCCCATGAATTAATTAATCTAATTAATTAATTCGAGCATATTAATAAGCAACTCAATCAATTAATTTATTCAACGCTTGTCGATTTATTAATTGGTAAATCTCATTTTTCTAGTTCTCTTTTTATGTGTGACCTATCAGGTTCTCAATCACGATACCTAAAGATGTGAATTATTATTTTGATCTAATTTAAAAATTGATAAATTAAAATACTCCTTTTAATTTGCGACTAATTCACATAAGTTGTCCCAAATTGACATCTACCAATGTGTCAAGATAATACATGTGACAAGAAATGTCACATGGTATGACAAAACAAAATTTATTCGTTTACTGTGAAACTATAATTCCTTCATCAATATGATCCAATCAATTACGAAATATAGATAAATGTTAATTTTAATTATCGATCATATATTTCATTAAACCATTAAATCATTACAAGTCGAAAACTCATTTTCGACTTACAAGTACACATTGGTGAAAGATTTCGTTATCAACTTAATTTAATAAAATGTAGATAGATCATAATATTTTACTATCTATCTATAATTTTTGGCAACTATACTATTTTGGTAACATGGAGTTGTGTAGTACCGAAAGAATTCGCACAGAAGAGAGGAAACACGACTTTAGAATAGTGTCTTCAACGCAACTTCCAAAACTTGCTTTTTAAATTTCTTTTCTATTTTCTATTTTATTATTCTTGAATTACATTTATTATTTTATTATGTTAATAGATAATAAATTTACGCATAAATCATCCATTTTTCCCAACAATTACAAATATAAGTCACTTTTCATGACGAATTTTTCTGACAAAATAGTAATTAAGAAATTTTAAAATAAATTTTAAACTGGGTGCATCCTGTAGCGACACGTAGCAATTACAAGCGAATACAGACAAGAGCTGAGGTGGGTCCCATTGCCCACCTCGATTAGCGACTTTAACTAAGCCTAGTGGATAAGTCATTCCAGGTCCTAATCCTCTGTACCTACTCCTTTTTATTTGTCCTATACGCTTTGCCGTTTGACTCTAAAGCACTCAACAAAATTACTGAAATAGCCCCCATCAACTACCAACACTTATCTACTGAAATAAATTAATCAAGATATTCAAAGGTAAAGCATAAATAAATTATATAAGTAATCCAACTATAAAATCCATGGATAATTCAATTCTGATTGAAGACAAATGCTAAAAACATACTTTATACTTAACACTTGCAAATCCGAGAAAAGTTGTGCATCCAATGAAGACGGGCGGACTAAAACATTATCGATCACAATTTTAGAGACATTTACTGTTTAAAGTGAGAAAGAAATAATAATCAGTGTAAATCGAGTTTCAGAATAATTGTTGATGATATCTTTTATTAATTGGTGTCGGTTATTAGGTGTAAAAGTAGAATGCATTTGTATAATCAGACTCCACAATTAATACGTAACGTTTGAGTAAACAATGTAGAAATATTTATTGATTCTCTCGCATCTCAAGTTTAGAATTTTACAATTAAATATTAACTTCAACAGCTTTTCGTAACGATTAAATAATTACAAAAACGATAGAAATAAAGATAATGTTTGAATTTAATTAAATATGATACAAATTGGGTAATCCACAGTGAGATGGAATTATGTTGTGCACTTAAGCAGGCTATAAATATTATTTTAACTTCTGAAATAATTGAAAACCTTATCTATATTGGACCATTTTGCCAGCTATTGGCCATGTAACTTTGTTTATTTAATCGATGCAATTATTTATAATTAATTAATACTAATTAATATCTTCATGGGAAGGGAAATTTCACTCTATGTCCCTCAACTTATAAGTTTTTTTCATGTTGGTCACCAAACTTGTAATTTTATTTCAATTTAGTCACTGTATCGATGACCGTTATCGAACCGTCAGAATTACTAATTTGCACAATATCAATCATTGCCCAACTTACATTTTTGTCAAGACAATCATTTTGAATACTCAAATCATGTCGATATCAAGTATTTTATTATAGCAAATGATGTGAATATATGCACTTATTTCGTTAGTCAGTAGCAAATTTCACTGATCAAACCGTGAATTACGCTAATGGAGTCATGAATTTTATCGAGCTCATCAACATGCAAGTTGAAAGACATTCGATGGAATTCTTAGGGTTGTTTTTGTATGTTTACAATGTTAGTTGAAAGTAAACTCCAAAGAGACTAATAAAATAATATTGCGGTGAACAGTGTAAACATGAAGCTTTGAGGCAGCTCCACTGATCCATTCCACTCACATAAATATAAGCACTCACTCCCCTTTAAATGTACTTTTACTATGTCAGGGTTTTGAGGGATTTTCAATTTTCGTGAGTTGAAGTGTCAAAAACTGGTAATTTTCATTAGTTGTTTCTTGAATTCTATCACTGTCTGTCACTTGCTATATTATTTTCTGTAATATGATTATGTGGGTTGTTTCTGCATTGTTCTTACTGGTGGGATTTATCTACTGTTAGTCTTTTTATTTTTCAAAAAAGCAGTTTTATCACATATCTCAATTGTGATCTGAATTTATTCTATTCCTTTTTTATTCTCTGTTCTTTGACATGAAATTTGAGATATTATGAACCCCATGATTGAATTCACTCGTCAAAGTCAAATCTTTCGAGTAATTTCTATCACCCTTTTTCTTGTTCATCTTGTTCGGCGCAAATTTATTCTTGTTTCTTGCTTGAAATAGTAGAGTAATTAGTTGATCTCAAGAGTTTGAGTGTTGTGGGTATTTTATTTATTTGTTTTTTTGTTCTATGTTTGGAAATTTTCATAGTAAATTGAGGTTTTGGGCTGTTGAGTTTGGTTTAGTTAGCTGGTGTGGGAAAACGAAAAGTGAGCAAAATGATGTCTAGATCATATTCAAACCTCTTAGATCTTGCGTCCGGTGAGAACCAGGCATCGTTCACCCGGATGAGTGTGAACCGGCGGATTCCTCGTATCATGACGGTTTCGGGTATAATGTCTGATATTTACGATGATTCCTCAGAGGGTGTGTACTCTGATCCATCGTCTTCTTCGATTCAACGGGATAGGATTATTGTTGTAGCAAACCAGCTGCCCATAAAGGTGCATAGGAAAACTGATCATAGTAAAGAGTGGATGTTTAGTTGGGATGAAGATTCACTTCTTCTCCAGCTGAAAGATGGCCTTGGGGGTGATGACATTGAATTTTTTTATGTGGGCTGTCTTAAGGAAGATATTCACCCGTCTGAGCAAGAGGAGGTGTCACAGATACTCTTGGAGACGTTTAAGTGTGTTCCAACTTTTGTCCCTCCAGATCTGTTCAGCAAGTATTACCATGGGTTTTGTAAGCAACAGTTATGGCCATTGTTTCACTATATGTTGCCTCTCTCACCAGACCTTGGTGGTAGGTTCAATCGCTCCTTGTGGCAGGCATACGTTTCAGTTAATAAGATTTTTGCGGACAGGATCATGGAAGTGATTAACCCGGAAGATGATTTTGTGTGGGTTCACGATTATCATTTAATGGTCCTGCCTACTTTCTTGAGGAAGAGGTTTAATAAAGTGAAGCTCGGGTTTTTCTTGCACAGTCCATTTCCATCGTCTGAAATTTACAAGACTTTGCCAATAAGGGAAGAGCTGTTGCGAGCTTTATTGAATTCTGATTTGATTGGGTTTCATACTTTTGATTATGCCAGACATTTTCTCTCCTGTTGCAGTCGGATGCTAGGTGTGTCATATGAGTCAAAAAGGGGCTACATAGGCCTTGAGTATTATGGTCGGACCGTGAGCATTAAAATTCTTCCTGTAGGCATTCATATGGGGCAACTTCAATCAGTCTTGAGCCTTCCAGAGACAGAAGCAAAAGTTTCTGAGCTCATCAAGCAGTTCTCGGCTCAGGGGAGGACAATGTTACTTGGGGTCGATGACATGGACATATTTAAGGGCATCAGTTTGAAGTTATTAGCAATGGAACAGATGCTATTGCAGCACCCTGAGAAACAGGGAAAGGTTGTTCTTGTGCAAATAGCCAATCCTGCTAGGGGCATAGGAAAAGATGTGAAAGAAGTTCAGGATGAGACATATGCAACTGTGAAGCGAATAAATGAGACTTTTGGAAAACCGGGATATGATCCAGTCATATTAATTGATCGACCAATGAAATTTTATGAGAGAGTTGCATATTATGTTGTTGCTGAGTGTTGTCTGGTAACCGCAGTTAGAGATGGAATGAATCTCATACCATATGAGTACATAATTAGTCGACAGGGAAATGAGAAATTGGACAAAGTTTTGGGCTTGGAACCATCCATTCCTAAAACGAGCATGTTGGTTGTGTCTGAGTTCATTGGGTGTTCTCCGTCGCTAAGCGGAGCAATTCGAGTCAATCCGTGGAATATTGACGCTGTGGCAGAGGCAATGGAGTGTGCTCATGTGATGGCTGAGCAGGAAAAACAATTAAGACATGAAAAACATTACAAGTATGTCAGCACCCATGATGTGGCGTACTGGGCTCGTAGTTTCTTGCAAGATTTGGAAAGGACATGCAAGGATCATATGCACCGCAGATGCTGGGGTATTGGATTCGGCTTAAGCTTTAGGGTTGTTGCACTTGATCTAAATTTCAGGAAGCTAGCAATGGAGCACATAGTTTCAGCTTATAAAAGGACTACTACCAGGGCTATTCTTCTAGACTATGATGGGACATTAATGCCTCAAAATTCGATAGACAAAAAGCCAAGCACCAAAACCCTTGAAATGTTAGATAGTTTATGTAGAGATAAAAACAATATGGTTTTCATCGTAAGTGCCAGAACCCGAGCCGAATTAGCCGAATGGTTCTCGTCTTGTGAGAAGCTGGGAATTGCAGCGGAGCATGGCTATTTCTTAAGGTATGCAAGTCACATTTTTAGGGCATGTTTAGTATGAAGTATTGGATAGGGTTCAACACTAAAATGAATAAAAGTTTAGCATCTTTTTTTTGTTCAGTATTTTGTTGTTTAGTCTATGGTGCCAAACAAAACAATGTAGTTCTTAATTTATGTGATACACCATACACAAGGCTGATCTCGAAATCGATTTTCCTGTGGCAGGACAAATCGAGATGAAGAATGGGAAACATGTGTGCCTCCTGTAGAATGCAGATGGAAGCAGATTGCTGACCCAGTGATGAAACATTACACTGATGCAACTGATGGATCAGTGATAGAAGACAAGGAAACTGCAATGGTTTGGTGTTACGAGGATGCAGATCCTGATTTTGGATCTTGTCAAGCTAAAGAACTTCTTGATCATCTTGAAAGTGTGCTGGCCAATGAACCTGTCACAGTCAAAAGTGGGCAGAATATTGTAGAAGTTAAGCCGCAGGTTTGTGATGATGTGTTTCGATAATTTACTTTTCTCATAAAATCTCTCCATTACGCATTGCCTTCTCTATTTGGTTTATAAGACGTTTAATCTTTCATACAATTATTTATTATAATTTAAATAGTTTAGTTTATTTATGTAATGCACACTAGTTCATAGCTCATCCTGGCCTAAACATCTTCTGTGTCTTATAGAGGTTACTGATCTTGAAGCTTTTTCTTAGAATGACTTTTTCCTATGTTGAACCATTCAAAGCTTAAGCTATTAGATTTGACCAAATCTATTTAATTCAAATATTGTTATTAACACGCCTCTTCATGTGAAGGCAGAAATTTTTTCCCATCAAAGCCTAACACGTGCACAATTCATTTAATTGGGTAGTGTCAAGGCTTGAACACGGGAACTTTGCATGCTCTAATACCATGTTGGACTATTTGATTTGAATGCTTAAGCTGTTAGATTGGGTCAAATGTATATCATTTAAACATTGTCTTCAACATCCTTTCATTCTCTACCCTGCAGTAAAATGGGGAACAAAGGCAAAAGCTTATAATGATTATAACAAATATATTGTTTATGGCATGAGCTCATGTAAATTTATTTGATCTTTGTATACCATGTTGGCATGTTTGGCAAGGGGATTGGATAGAATAGGATAATATTAAGAAAGAAAAATTAAAATCTTGTTCTTGTACTATTTAGTCTGCATTCCTTTTGAACAGTTGAAATGTGAAGTTGCTTTTGCAAATGAATTTTACGTGACTTTGATTGTGCAGGGAGTTAGCAAGGGGATTGTAGCAAAACGCCTACTTCATTCGATGCAAGAAAAAGGGACGTCATCCGATTTTGTCCTTTGCATAGGAGACGACAGATCTGATGAGGATATGTTCGAGGTGATCATGAGCTCTGTTGCCGCTCCTTCTATGGCTCCAAGTGCAGAAGTGTTTGCCTGTACTGTGGGTCGAAAACCAAGCAAGGCTAAATACTATCTTGATGATACTGTAGAAATTGTCCGAATGGTGCAGGGACTAGCTTCTGTTGCTGAACAGATGTTACCCGTGTAGGCTACCAGAAGACAATCAGAGATTTTCTGTAATAGTATGTATGTACCATTTTCTCCTCTTTCACTCTCGTCGATTTGTTAGACTAAGAGAAGCTGCATGAGTCGTGTTTGTTCTTTCTTTTAGTTCTGTCATGAACTTTTGTGATCCATTTCTTGATAGATGTATATAAGTGAATGAGTATACAGTACTTGTGTTTGGTTTCATCTGGTCATGAAAACTTTGATAAGATCAAACGAGTGTTGTTTTTAGGAAAAGTGGTTTGTTTACTGGTACCATTTAGGGCAGCTAAATTTTATGATAACCAATCCTTTTGGCAGTACTCTTTTCATCATTATATCACTTGTATACTATCCATCCTCATGCGGGGTACATATCAAAACACACTACATCAGTTGATATCAAAAGTGTAGCATAGAAATCTCTTTGAAACATTGATACACGAGTTTTCCGATAATTGAGAGGTGGATTGTTGTTGCAAATGTGAGAGAAGCTATCTATTTCTGAAAAGAGAGAAATTATTGTGATGATTTTGGCCAAGCTAAATCGACAGAAACCGTACATTTTACGATGGAAGGCCGAAAGATTAGAGATGTATTTATCAGACCGCGGCGAACTTCCATGGGGAAGGGAGGGGCGTGAGTACATACTCATTGATAATAGGTGAACTGCTTTAAGTTGAAAGCTGATATTGCAGTTAAAGATAGTCATAGTTGATAATTGTTGAAATCACAATGATGATTCAACAATAATGAATATAGAACTATCCAAGTATGATCACATCTATTCCTCTTTCATGACTGAAATAATTTTCTAATTCATGAAAGATAGATTTTGGAAGGGAATCAAGAGTGCAGTTTATTCACATAATTAATTGAAAGCACAGCCATCACAAAACCTTTTTCTAGCCAAGAATTCCATTATTGATCGAATCGGGTCTGATCCAATATGTTCGTAATTTTATTTCTCTCGTTCGAGTCGAAGTTGGAGAATTTCAGTGAAGTGGGTGGATAATGTTGAAGCATGCTTGAAATGGATGCTTCAATAATCCGCCCAATAGATTCTCAAGCTTGATTCTGGGAGATGTAAGATTGATATTATTAGTCATTTGCTATAATTTATCAAAAAGTAGTGGCAATATCCTACATTAGTTGATATTAGAGCTGAAGGTCTTTAGTTCAAGTTGATGATATAGAATACTTGTGAATTGGGTGGATAATGTTGAAGCATATTTGAAATGGATGCGGATGCGGATTAATGGATGGGGCTTGGGGTGGATTTTCAAGCTTAATCATGGGTGATATAGAGTAGATTGCATTAGTGTCATTTAAATGAATTGACAGATCGCTCTCGATCTCAATACGCATTAGGGTTTGGTTATGTTGTCTAGCTACAACAAAAATAATTCATTCTTATAACATTTTAAGAAGGTCTCAAACCTACGGGCTAAGGCCCAAATGTTGGAGATGGGGTCATCTGCAGAAATTGTGGTGGTGATACGGACACTAATTTTCGTGTTGGAAAATCAAGAATTAAAAATGAGAAAAGAAAAAGAGTAGATATATTTAAGTAAATCTAGAGTTCCACATTGGTATTTCGAGGAACCAATAAATATTTAAAAACAAATAATACAAAAGTAAACTTGTAATATTCCTTCTATGTCGAAAAGCAAACACCATTTTGTACTCAAGAGTATACTTCTGTGAAATAATTTGTCCTCTCCTTCATTTCCAATTCGTCCTTAAATACTACCTGTTGACACACTAAAAGTGCAGCTCAAATTAAATAGCCCACAGAGTGAAACCCAATTGGGGAATTCGGGATAAATGTCCAAACAGCATTATTGATGAATGCGGTGGAAGCCCACGAACACGGTAATATCATCGCTCAAGCTTGCAAGACGCCCAGAATCTGAACGAATGGAGTACCTTACGATCGCCCAGAGCGATGACCCCGTTCTCGCCCAAACCTTCGAATCGTCCAAGATCTTAACAAGCATAAAATATTATGGTTATCCAGAATAGCAGTTATTGAAGCAGTTATTAAGTGATCTTATCACATTTCACGATTCAAGGAGTCCAGTTGAAGGTAGTTGAACGACAAAGAGTAATGGCAACAGTTAGAGACGACAATTTCACGACAAGTTAGCCGCCATAAAAAAAGTGGGTAGTTACAAGGCAATCAAGTAGTTTCCAAGCGGTTTGTCACGAAGAAGTTATCAAGGGAATATAAAAGGAAGATGAGACATAGAGAAAAAAGGACGAATCAAACACTCTCAAACAGAAAATATGTAATTTCGATTTCTTAGTTTAAACTTAAAACACTTCTTCTAGTACTCGTGTGTTTGCGCCCCTTGGAGGCATTCTGTCTATTTCCAATTGTAAATCATCACCAATAAAACACCCATTTTTGGGACTTTGTCTCAAGAGGTCCGTTCCTTACACAATCGTCTGATCCCTTTTTAATTGTTAGCGACTACCCGCGCGAAACAATTTGGCACGCCCAGTAGGACCTTGGTATTTGGTTTTGAAGATACAAAAGGTGAAACAATATGCCTCACAAATCTGATAAGGAAGCAGCAAGTCAGGGAGGAGTCCAGTCTGTGATCGAGCGATATGAGGAGCGGCAAAGCTCTCCACGAACAGAGGGACAGAGCTGGAGCAGTCACAGTCGTTACGAACTAATGACAGAGTTGAGTCCTCGAACCATGCGTGCATTGCTTGGAGAACTCATACAGGATGTCGTTGAATAGGTAAATCTACGAAATGTTCATAATATGGAAAGATTTACCCAGAATGGGAATGCACATTATGACAACATGGCCAAACAACTGAATACATTAAATGAAATAATGAATAAGTTAGTAGGCCAAATTTGTCAGCCAGTTGTGTGTATTGCAAATCACTTTCAAATTAGGACAATCGTGGGACATAATTCCCCAGTCCTAAGTCCAAATCAAGGGATAGAACCACCTTTTGGTCCACCTACTTCAAACCAGGGGATGGTGTAATGCGAAATTAGAATAGTGGTAACGGTACATCTAATTTGGGGGATAACCTAAATATAAGAGACAATGTCCTAAATAATGGACAGAATACCCCACGTGTCAATGATGGAATAAATATTCGGGCTAATGGTAACAATGGCCCAAATCATGGCAATTTTGTTGTCAACCAAGGACCAAACATTAGGCCTCAGGCAAATCAATCGACCAACAAACCTGTAGGAATTCCATATGACCTCAACGTCATGTTGAGAAATCAAATTATAGAAATAGTACAGGATCAAATGGCTTTTAGGGTACGTCCTGTCATTAGGCCGACTTACACAAAGCCATACCCTGATTGGGTAGACCAAGCATATCCATGGCTTAGAGGGTATAAAGTGCCAGAATTCTCACTATTTACCGGTTTAGGAGAGGTGTCTACTCTAGAACACATAGGGCGATTCACACTCCAAAGTGGTGAAGTAACCGACTACCATAAAATGAGGTTGTTCCCTAGTTCATGCCAGCAAACTCTGTTCAAATATGGCAACAATTGGAGCAATTATTTCATGCTCAATTTTATAAGACTGAGTCTGAAGTTACTTTAGTCGATTTGACAAATCTACGACAAATGCCAAACGAATGGGCAGAAGGTTTCCTTCAAAGGTTCAAGACAACAAGAAGTAAATGTTTTGTACCTTTACCCGAAAAGGAGTTTGTCAAAATCACTCAAAGTTGTCTAAGCTTTGATTTGAAAAAGAAATTCCAAGACAGGGAATTTCCTGATCTTTTCCAATTGAGCGCAAACGTGATTAGGTATGAACGATTAATAAGAAAAGAAGAGCAAATGAAAAATTCTAGCAAGGGGACTTATTATAGAGACCCAAATTTTGATGTTCATACCATTAATGACGAGTATTACGATCAAACCTAAATGTGTTTGGCCGAATTAATCAAAGGAGACGCGTATACTTGTCCTATAATGGCTAAGCCTAGATCGTCGGGCAAGGATGAGCTTATAAAAGATGAAAATAAAAAGGCTAGAACGTTCTCGTTCGATGTAATCAAAGCTGACCTTATATTTGATAAACTATATAAAGATAAACAGATAAAGTTGAGCGATAAACATAAGTTGTCAAGCCCTGAACAAATCAAGGGTAAAAAAATATTGTAAGTGGCATAATGCATTGTCGCATTTGACTAACAATTGTTTAGTTTTTCGTCATGTGTTACAGGATGCCATTGAATCAGGACGAATTACGTTCGAGGATAAGAAGAAGATGGCAGTGGATAAAAACCCTTTTCCACATCCACTTGGGGTGAACATGGTGATGACTGGTTTCAAAAACAAGTTGTCAAAATTCAAGTTGGTTATAGATGACGGAGAAGAGGACCCTGGGCCACACCCCAGTGTCTTTGAACGTATCAAAGGGAAGGAGCCTAAAAAGGACGAAGACGTCCTATGTGCAAGATGTAAAAGAGAAGTGAGTGCAAACACAGAGAAACCAGGGATATGGAAGCATCACCATCGCCCTAGTTTTTTCCCAAACGCTCAACCTCGTAGAGGGCGAGGTACATCATTCTATAGGGGACCGCCTTTTGAGAGGCAGTTCAGGTCAATAAATAATGGGAGAACATTCAGGTCGTAACCTCGCCAACCAAATGTGTGGCATTCGTTCCAGTATAATGCAGGAAGGGTGATACCCTTCAGCGAGATGACTAGAACCCAACAAAGGCGTTTTCAATGAAATTATGGACGAATGATGAGGCAACAACAGAGAGTGTCACGTTCTAAGGTGCCTAAACTACTCGAGGTGGCCAATCAAAATGTTCTCGAAGACAATGAGGAGACTGGTACAGGTGAATCGATGAAAGAATTGCCAGAGAGTTCTTCTGGCAGATCGAAGTTTGAGCGAGGCAGAAGGGATGGAGAAGATCCAGATCAGCCCCTTACTATTCAGTTCGGTACGTTACCTCTTTTCATGGCTAATAACTATTTACTAGCCAATGAGTTCAAGAACAAAGAAAAAGAAGAAGATGAGAGGGAGGATAACGAGGAAGAAGCATGTGTGCTGAAATGTGAAGAAGGCCAAACTTCTAGAGGGGCCTACAATGGTGAAGAGGATGACGGTATGATGGATATCGAAGAGAAAATTGATTTGGAAGCAGAAAGAAGAAAGAGATGAGTATCGCACAATACTCTGTTGAAACAACTATATCGAGAGGGAGTTCGTGAAGTGGACTTGTTGGGGGAACCATCTGGGCGTTCTTTCGATTATTACGTTCTGTACGGGACGACCAAGAGGAAAAAGAGAGTACCTCGCTCTGAAAAGTATGGATCACCTCCAAGAATGATGCCTCTTCCCAGAGGTTGGGTAACCGAAAAAGAAGCATTAGAAAACAATAAAAAGGAAATTCAGGAAGCGGAAGCTCAGTGCGACATACTGCACGTTGACTTATCACAAAAGGATAATTCAACAGAGAACAAGCAGGAAGTAGAAATAGATGCTGCCGAAAAGGTTATTTTTAAGAGACCAGCCATGAGTTAACTAAATACTTGAGACCATTGTATGTTAAGGCTTTAGTTAACGGTATACCTGTGGCGAAAGTACTTATCGATAATGGAGCAGCTATAAACACTATTCGATTTAGGATGATGAGAAAATTTGCAAAGACAGAAAGTGATGTGATTCCAACAGAAGTCATCCTTACAAGTTTCAATGGAGGAGCAACTTCAGCCAAAGGGGTTATGCCATTGGACATAACTGTAGGGACAACTACTAGGACCACAGTCTTCTTCATAATAGATGGTCCTACTAGTTACAATGTGTTATTAGGAAGGGATTGGATACACGGAAGTCGCTACATACCTTCATCACTCCATCAATGCCTGATTTTCTGGAATGACAAGGGTGAAGCAGAAGTGGTGCAGGTAGATCATAGACCTTTTATCGTAGAATCAAACTCGATGGAAAAGTTCATGTACGAAGGAAATTGCGGACCTGTCAGAGTGGTCCAAGATGGAGAAAAAACTCAAATTGTTGCACAGAGCGAAGAGCCATTTTCGGTAGATGCACTCACTGAAATGTTCAGTCAAATGAGGCCAAACATAGTGGTCCTGGAAGAGCCAGTAATTGGCAAAAAAGTAATCAAGGAGTTTTAAATGAGTTGTAAGCAACAAAGGCAAATGGTCGATGTTCAGGCTTTCAAAGCTGTTCGCGTATTTATTTGTTTTGATTTTAAAACCCACCGCAAGTGTACGGTTCGTTAACAAATAGTAAAATGGACTATGAGTCCAAGTATCGTTCCCACGAGAATTGAATTAGCTCTAATTAGACTAATGTGACCTTAACCGAATCTAATTGAATGAAAATTTGGTTTAAATGTGAAAAGCCCTAATTTTGGAAGAAACCCCCAATTTGAAACCCTAATTTTGAAGAAAACCCTAATTTCGAAATTGGAAACCCTAATTTCGAAATTCCCCTAATTAAATGACTCAACAACTCAATTAAAATGTAAATATGCAATGTTGTAAATGAAATTGTAAAAATAAGTTGAAATAAAATCATTGGGATATCGAATCCCCATTTGATTTCTATAAACCCTAATTTCACAAATCCAATTAATCAATGGAAAATTGTCAATTCAATGTTCCTACGCCTATCTAATATACTCTCTCGATATATATTAGATCTATTTCTGCATATCATCAGCCTATATCTATATGGATGATGTAACATACAAAAACGCATGAAATTCTATGAACAATTACCGAACTGCATAAAGCATAGGGGTATATTTCTATCCCCTATCGGACCCTATGTCAATTTATATATATCGAGTCTATTCTACTTCTTTCGAATGTAAAGAATAAATCATCACAATCACACAATAAATGGCCAATAAATCATGAATTCAATCAAAACAATATAAATCAAACAATTTATTCCAAAGACAATTTATATTAAACTCATGAAATATAGGAATTTATAAGAAAATCAAAGGTTCATCGACTCCCAATGAAATAAAAAATTAGCCTATCATGTTTTGAAGAAAATTACAAAAATTGAATAAAGGAGAAGACATCACCCTATTATAATTGATGCTTGAAATCTTCAATCTTGATGAAATCCTTCCTCTTCTTGCAAAATTTCTTGGATCTTGATGTTATTGTGTGCCTCTTTTCTCCCAAAACCGTGTCCCCTAGTTCTGGACGTGTTTTAGGATATATATAGCGTGTCCAAATTAGGTTAAAAAAGAGTTGGAGTCGAAAAAAGGAAACTGCAGAACCGCCCCGAAATTACTTCTATGCGACCGCATAGAAGGATCCTATGCGGTCGCATAGGTCATTTGAATTGCACCATTTTTTTCCCTGCATCCATCTATGCGACCGCATAGATGGTTACACTATGCGGTCGCATAGATATAACCAACTATGTGGTCTTTACATTTTGGTCCCTGAACTTCCTTGTTGCTTCTCTTGACTTCTTTCTTCGATTTCTTCATCTTTTCAACAAATTTTATCTTCCAATTGATGATTGACACCATCAAATCTCATGCCACTCATTCGGCACATCTTTTGAGTATTTGCGCTTTAGTCCTCCAACTTTCAATTGTCTTCATTTCAGTCCCTCTTCAATACTTTCTTCTTCCAATTGTTTTGCTTTGTCATTGAGCTCATACTTGGCATGTTTTTACTCTCGTTTTGCATTTAGCTCAACTTCTCAATATTTGCACCTTTGGTCCTCGAACTATCACTTTGTTGCGTTTTGGTCCTTCTTCAGCTCTTTTCTCCTGAATTCCACAATTTCCATTGAAATACCTACATTGCATGAATTTAATAGGATTAAGCCACAATTCAACCATTTTATCCATGTTTAAGTCATGTTTGTGAACCAAATAAGTGTGTAAAAACATACTTATCAAAAGCCAAATTAATGGCTTTCAATATAGAATGCAAAGACAAGATGAAAGAAGAAACAGCCTTGAAAGCATTGGGAGAAAAATTGGCAGTGTTCAAATTGGAACAAAGTATTGGCCGAAAAGTCAACAATGTGGATTGTTTAGAAGAAGAAGTGCCTATAAGGAAAATGGACAATGAAGTAATGAGGATCACCAAGCCTGGATATGCTCAAGCACAAGATCCTCTGATTAAATTGAATATTGGCAATGAAAGGGAAGATCACCCAATATTCGTCAGCCAGATGCTCGATCAAAAGGTTAGTGATGAATCAATCGCTTTATTAAAAAAATATAAGGATTGTTTTGCTTGGGAATATGAACATATGCCTGGTTTAGATAGAGATTTGGTGGAACATAGATTGTCAACCAAGCCAAATTTTAAACCTCATAAGCAACCTCCTAGGCGTTTTGCTCCTAATGTACTTCCTGAGATTAAGAAAGAAATAGAGCGATTATTAAAAGCATGCTTTATTAGAACAGCCAGATATGTAGAGTGGTTGTCCAATCTCGTGTCAGTGCTAAAAAAGAATGGTAAATTAAGGGTGTGCATAGACTTTAGGAACTTAAACATAGCCACACCCAAAGATGAATATCCAATGCCTACTGTAGATTCTTTAGTAGAATCGACTGCCGGACACGTAATATATTCCTTCATGGATGGGTATTCAGGATACAATCAAATTTATATAGTTGAGGAAGATATACACAAAACTGCCTTTAGGTGCCCTGAATCTCTAGGATGTTTTGAATGGGTAGTTTTGCCTTTCGGCCTGAAAAATGTAGGAGCGACTTCTCAAAGGGCAATAAACTTGATTTTTCATGAAATGATAAGCAAGTTTGTTGAGGTGTATGTAGATGATATAGTGGTCAAATCCATTAAAGAAGAGGACCATTTTGAACAATTGAGATGTTCATTTGAGCAAATGAAGCAATATAAGCTAAAATTGAATCCCTTGAAATATGCATTTGGCGTTAATGCAGGAAACTTCCTTGATTTCTTAGTACACAAAAGGGGGATTGAACTTGATAAAAATAAAGCGAATGCCCTTTTAAAAGCCAAACCACCTAGCAATAAAAAAGAATTGCAAAGGTTCCTAGGCCAAGTAAATTTTTTAAGACGCTTTATTTCTAACTGTGCAGGGCGAACTAAAGTTTTTTTGCCACTTTTAAAACTGAAAAATTAGAATAAATTCGTCTGGAAAGAAAAGCATCAAAAGACTTTTGAAAGCCTAAAGCCATATTTATGAAGTCCACTAGTGTTGGTGTCACCAATCCAAAGACGGCCAATGAAAGTGTATATATCGGCTGAACAAGAATCAATAGCTGGAATGGTCGCACAAGAAAACCAATTTGGTGAAGAAAGAGCAATTTACTACTTGAGTAGACGGTTAACAAAATGTGAATGTAATTACTCTGCCATTGAAAAATTATGTCTTGCGTTGTATTTCACGTGTACGAAATTAAGGGCTTATTTACAGCCCGTAACCGTTTATTTGATTTTTATAGTAAATTTGGTTAAATATATGTTCTCTCGCCCTATTTTACACCAAAGGGTAGGCCTTTAGACATTAGCATTATCAGAATTCGAAATACAATACATACCTCAAAAGACAATCAAAAATCAAGCTTTGGTTAACTTTCTGGCCGATCATCCATGCCTTGACATACCTGAGAAAATTGAATTAGAAATCAATTCATTCGAATTAAAACCTTGAGTTTTATATTTTGACGGGTGAAAAACCTCTAAAGGTGCAGGAGTAGGAGTAACATTGATAAATCATTTAGGGATTTGTTACAAGTTCGCATTCACTTTGGATAAGATGTGCACCAATAATCAAGCGGAATATGAAGTCTTAATCGTAGGCTTAAAATTAATGATAGATATTAAGGTAAAGAATGTGATCGTTAGAGACGATTTTCAATTGGTAATTCACCAATTGATCGGTAATTTTAAGTGCCAAAGTGATTCTATTATAAGTCAATATGAAATCGCCCAAAAATTATTGGAAGAATTTAATCAAGTAGAGTTTCAATGTGTTAATATGATATATAATGACATAGCAAATGAGTTGGCCCAGATGGCCTCAGGGTATTCAAAGGCTTTAAATTCGAAATCTACTTATGAATATGGAGTAATATTGCCTGTAGTCCAAAGAAGGGCGAGAAGGATTGAAATTCATTGCATACAAGATGGAGATGCAATGGATTGGTGGGCAGAGATTAAAAGGTTCCTTAAAGAATCTAATAAAGGAGGTAGTAGAAAAATGAAGTTGCGTTTGCTAAACTATACACTGATAGATGAAAAGTTGTTTAAGAAATGCTCTGATGGTATATTACTAAAATGTGTAAGTTTGCAAGAAGCCAGAATAATCATGGCTGAAGTGCATGAAGGGATATGTGGAGCTCATCAAGCTGGCTAAAAGATGAGATGGTTAATTATTAGGAATGGATATTTTTGGCCCAAGATGGAAGAATCATGTGTTCGATATGCGAAGAGTTGTCTAACATGCCAAAAGCATGGTCTAATACAAAGGGCACCAGCAAGAGAGATGGCACCCATTATCAAACCCTGACCGTTCAAGGGTTGAGCGATAGATCTGATAGGGAAGATGTATCCCCCATCATCCAAGTAACATACCTTTGTTATAGTTGCAACTGATTTTTTCACTAAATGGGTAAAAGCGATACCTTTAAAGGAGATCACCCAAAATAGTGTCATAGAATTTATCCGTGATCATATTATTTATAGATTTGGGATTCCACAAACTTTGATGGTAGATCACGAAATTTCTTTAAATGGAGATCAAGTGAATGAATTCTTGAGCGAGTTTGGAGTTAAATTAGTGAACTCCACACCATATTACGCTCAATCTAACGGAAAAGCAGAATCTTCTAATAAGATTCTAAAAAATATCATAAGGAAAATGATAGATGAAAATGTCAGAAATTGGTATGAATGTCTAAACAACGCCTTATGGACTTATAGGACGTCGCCTCGGTCAAGTACCAAAATCACTCCTTTCCAACTTACTTATGGACAAGAGGCCGTTTTGCCTATGGAAATCAATGTGCAATCAATCAGAGTGTGTTTGCAACATAAATTAAGTGATGGTGAGTATACTGCATCACTAGTTCAAAACTTATTGGAGTTAGATGAATTAAAGTTGGACGTCCTAGATAGATTGCAAGTTCAAAAACGAAGGATGGCTAAGTTTTATAATAAAAAAGTTATAGCCAAGTCATTTAGCCTGGACGAATTGGTTTGAAAAACAATACTCCCTTTGGATAACAAGGATCCAAAGTATGGCAAGTGGTCGCCCAATTGAGAATGGCCATATAAAGTAAATAGTGTGTTGCCTAATGGAGCCTATCATTTAGAAGATTTGGATGACACTAAGCACGTGAGGTTCATTAATGGCAAATATTTAAAAAAGTATGTTCCTTCCTTATGGGAGAATAAATAAATAAAAACGTAATCAAATTGCGTTAAACGATCGTAGATAAATAAGGCCAGAACGAAAAACGTTCAAATGAATTCCTTTATTATCAAATATTCGTTACAAATTGTGAGATACAAAATACTAAATGCTCTATAAGTTACAATTGAGAGCAAACTAATTTCTCGGTCGATCGCCAAGCAAGAGGGTGAACCGACCTTGGTCGCCGTCCTCATCGCACTGCTGCAAGGGCAGACAGAGAGGTCGAGAAGCACTCTCAACAAGTAAAAAGGAAGAAAAGTACCCTCAAATCGCCTGCCTAATTGCATTGCTGCAATAACGGGTAAGGAGACTGAGAAGCACTCTCAACAAGCAAAGTGGCTTGAAAAGCATCCTCAAAAATTGTCTTTCATCATTGAACTCCTGGTAAAGAACATGGAGACGATGGGAAGAACTTCGCTGGCCAAAAAATATTTCCTATATCTCCCATACCAAAGGTGACATCAAAACAGATAGCAAAATGGGCAGATCAAATGATCCATTTCTATGGAACACGAAAATTTTGGATCAATTGTTGAGATATCAAATGATGGCAGCAAATTAGTTTTTGAAGAAAAGAATGGAAATGAAAATGATGAGTTTGAAATACACACGCATTTATAGAGGCGTGAAGGTGAAAAGACAGAATATGAATGGCCACATTCGTACCTAATAACTGAAATCAAATGGCCTAGAGTCTTGGGAAAAGAGACGAAAATACCAAGGAAGAATGTACATGAATCTTAGCATAAAATAATTAAATGCTTGGGAAGTTGACGATTAAGGACAACGTCGATTAATACGCAAGTAGACAAATTAATCGTTCATTAATGACGATAACTGCTGTTACATTCAAAATTAGCAATGGCAATTAGTGCGAAGTTACAAAAGGAAAGTTAGTACGAAGTTACAAAAGAAAAGTTAAGGTATTGAATATCTTAATTACAATTCACCCCAAGCTGAACGAATTCTTTCCCTAAGTCTCCCCCAATCTTCACTCTGTTGAGAAGAAGCGACATTTAATTCAGCTACAAAATCGTCATCAACCTCCAGCTTTTTGGACTGCTCAACCAAAGACTTGGTTCGTTCAATTCCTTGGAAAGCATTACACTTTTTAGCAGCCATTCTCGCCCTACAGTCGTCCATCTTTGCTTGAAGCTCCTTCATCTCTGCAGCCAAACTTGTCATCAAAGACTTTTTGATCATAACGTCGGAAGAGATTTCTTTTAATTTGTCCTCGGCTTTGTTGATCTCTAGAAGCAAAGACTCTCTTTCAAATGCAGCACGAAGATATTGAGTACTCCTAGACTTTAGTTCAACATTTTTGGCTAGCAAGGAGAGGATGTCAGAGTGAACAACCTTCAACGTCGCTTTAAAGTCAACAGAAACATTGAGCGACAGAAGTGTAAGTGCTTGCGCCAATTTCGCACTCAATAGTTCAAGCTTATCATTATGTTTAGTAGCACTAGCCTGGCCGATATCCTTGTCCATAAAGGACACATACTCAAAGATCGACTGCTTGAGAAATTTTATATTTTCCTCTGAAGAAGCAGAAGGATGACTGGTTGAAGTAGGGTGAGACGTCTTGACTTGCCCTCAGGAAGTAAACAAGTCCTAGATGGAACGCACAATGTCATCAGCACCTTGCAAAGGAAAATGGCAACATTGAGGACTTCCACTAGAATAAACGAAGCGAAAATGAAAGTGAAGCAAAAGGTTACCTCATCAGCAATCTTGGGAAGTTTAGGCATATCACCAGTTAGCTCCACCACCTGTGGGGACTTTCCCTTATCTGGGCGAGAAGACTCTGCCACAATGGACAGGCCCATGGGTGTCTCTGCATAATTCAAGAAGCAACAAATCAGAAACCAGTAGCACAAGGAAAGGTAAAACGTCAAAATATGTATTACCTTCTGGTTCGACGTTTGGGAGGTCGGCACCCTGGGAAGAAGGTGGCCCTTCTACTGGTTGTGATGAAGGTTCCGGGACTAAGGGTTTCTCTTTAAGCATAATCCCTTCATCAGCTGATTTGGACGAAGCAGCTTTAGCAGAAGATGATGGAGCAGGAGCTGCCAAAATCAAAGCCTTCAAAGGAGAGGCTGAACTTTTCTGAGAAATTCAGGTAAACTATTAGTACATAGAAAAGTATGTTTGTGAATAAAAAAATTCAATTACCTTTCTCCTAAGGATGAAAGGAGCGTCATCATCATCATCATCATTATCGTCCTACAAAATGGGAGATGCTGAAGCTGGCCGTTCGTGGTTTAAGGCACCTTTAGCTCAGTAGCCTTGGCAGGAAGAGAAGCGGATGGATGGATAGAATGTTTAGCACGAGCAGGGGAGGAAGGATTCCTAATGGACACATGGGTGACCAAAATAGGAGAAGTAGGGGGAGTGCCTGACTGGTCCAATAAATGAAAGGCACGATTAGCATCAGTTGCAAAAAATCAGCGTTTTACTGATGGCCAAAGCTGTTCAAAAAAAGGATGGACTGCACAGCTAGAATTGAAAGGGGCTAATGAAAATTTGCTCGTCAAAAGAATGTTGTGAGCATCTATAACTTGTGCCTCTGCCTTATTAATAGTGTGAAAGCGGTCTGTCAAATTTTTGGAGTAGCAAGGAAGAACAGACCAAGTTTGGCCAAAATCAAGTTGGTGAGCAAAAAATTGGGGAGCATATATTTCAACCCTAGCTTTGGCATTGGTTCCAGTTAAGATATCGTAGAACAATTCCCTCACAATCAAAAACTGAACCCAAATAAGCAGAGAGGCACTTGCACTGTCTAGGGTAGATGGAGGTTGCACATAATCTGGAGTCAAGTGAGCAGGAAAATGAAAGAAGGAAGGAATCGAATTTAAGGTATAAAAGAATGAAAATATATCCCTACTGGACAAATTTACAAGGTTCAGTGGATCAATGGCTAGCCCATAGCAGCTAGCAGAACGAAGGGAAATAGATGGAACACAAAGTGGTGGAAAGTATGCTCTCAATCACAGTTGAGTGAACCAAAGGGGCCCACTGCCAGTGAGAGATGCACCATTCTTCAGTTGAAATTGAAGGGAAGTCGTGACTCTATAAAGAGCAGCTAAAAAGAAGGAACATAAGTTCAAAGGTCTACCACGCGCCAATTCATGCGCTCTGGGTAAGTAGCTCATAGAAGGTTTCATACTTGGCACGCAGAGAATATATTACAGAGCCAAATCTGAAGAAAGGTCACACGCTCAGCATGGGAAGGTTCAGCGCTTGAATGATTATAAAAGCCTTGCAGGCTTGAATAGGACTCAGTAAGTTTCTTGTCAAATTTCGGGGCAACACCGGAAATCAAGATACCAGAAAAGATGGTATTGCCCAAAGGCGGAAGATTTACTAGGGCTCCAACGTCACTTAAAGTAATAGACATGGGACCAAGAGGGAAAACAAAGGTGTTATATTCAGAAGACCAAAAACTCAAAGTAATAAGAAAAAGCACTGGGTCAAAAATTGGGGGTTGAATAGTGATTTCTAATAAGTCTAAAATCCTAGCATGATCAAAAATCGCCTTGGTAGGGCCATGATTCACAAGACGTGCATGCCATCTACGAAAAATAACATTAGCTTTGGGCCAAGTGCGAATACTTTTTTCGCGAATCGGCCTCAATGGTAGAGAGTTCAGGAACGGAGGACCTTGAGTGCAAGAGAACAGCTGGCCCACCGCCACTTGTCCAACAGCTTCAGTATTATTGAACGATGGACCCAGGTAGAATTCATTGAGGTCAGAATTAGCTTGTGCAAGGAAGTTTGGATTTACATACGGCCTAGTAAGGATTTTCTGAAAATCTTCGAAACTAAAAGAATCATCAGATTGAGTTTGTGAAGTCGCCATTGGGAACAAAGTATAATTTCGTTAAGGTTTGCCTGAGAAACGTAGCAGAGAAGTAAGAAGATGAACAGTAAAATAGCGAGGAGGAAGCACGAAATATAGAGACGTGGTTTAGTGGTGCGATGAAATGGCGTGTCTTTTGGGTTTATAAGGGTTTGTAATGTTGCACCTTTTCAGGCTGTAGAAGGAAATAATGATTGAAATTCTTGGGAATTTCAAATATTGCTGGAAATACAAAGTGAATATGGCAAAGATTAATAATTGATATTAATTCTGCCATATTGGGGGGTAATTGTTGACACACTAAAAGTGCAGCCTAAATCAAATAGCCCACAGGGTGAAGCCCAATTGGGGAATCCAGAATAAAGGTCCAAACAGGATTATTGATGAATGCGGTGAAAACCAACGAACATGGTAACATCATCGCCCAAACTTGCAAGACGCCCAGAATCTGAGCGAATGGAGTACCTTGCGGTCGCCCAGAGCGATGACCCCGTTCTTGCCCAAACCTTTGAATCGCCCAGGATCTTAGCAAACATAAAACATTATGGTTATCCAGAATAGCAGTTATTGAGTGATCTTATCACATTCCACGATTCAAGGAGCCCAGTTGAACGACAAGGAGTAATGACAACAGTTAGAGACGGCAGTTCCACGACAAGTTAGCCACCATAAAAAAAGTGGGTAGTTACACGGCAATCAAGCAGTTTCCAAGTGGTTTGTCATGAAGAAGTCATCAAAGGAATATAAAAGGAAGAAGAGACATAGAGAAAAAAGGACGAATCAAACACTTTTAAACAGAGAATATGTAATTTCGATTTCTTAGTTTAAACTTAAAACACTTCTTTTAGTACTCATGTGCTTACACCCTTTGGAGGCATCCGGTCTATTTCCAATTGTAAATCATCGCCAATGAAACACCCCTTTTTGGGACTTTGTCTCAAGAGGTCCGCTTCTTACACAATTGTCTGATCCCTTTTTAATTGTTAGCGACTACCTGTGCGAAACACTACCGTTCCTTTTAACGTTTTTTGAAAATGCTTTGGCATGTCGAGAACTCGAGATTAGGCCCTTGTTTGGGTTTTTTTAGTTGTTGAAAGGTTACTTTTCAAAATTAAATATCAAATTTAACTATACATTTCGTAAAAGGAAAGTGCTACATATACATAATTATCTACATAGTGATAATTATAATTACACATAGCACTGGATTTAACCTTTAATTCAAATCTCACACTTACACATTAACAATCGGATGATTGTCACATCATATTATGGACATCATTATGTACAGTAATTACGTACAAGTAGAATTTTCCTTCATAAAATTTATAAATATTGTCCACTTATACACATTCATTTCTACCAACTTATAATTTTAACAATTAAAAAGGAATGCGAACATATGTCAAGTGCATTTTCAAGATGCTTTTTAAATGAAATGTTCTATATTTTAAAGAGACGGCGCTTAAAATTATGTTATAATATACTCTTCAAATTAATATTTTAAAATAAAGAGTGAGTTTGACTCTCTAAATTTGAAAAGTCAACTCCTCTCTCAATAATTAAATGTATTCACAATCTTTCAATTATCAACACAATATATTGACCCAATTAAATAATTTATACAAAAAAATGAGCATATATAATATAATAACTTAAAGGGAAGTTGATAAAATAAAAGACCGGAAATAATAAGGGATTCATTATTTACATCCACCATATATATATATAACATAAATAAAATTTAATAAAAATACATCATTTTAAATTCATCCAATAATATTTATTTTTGATATTTCTATAACATAGTAATATTCGTAAAATATCAATTTTCACCTAAAATCAAAATAGCAATGGAAAAGACACCATTAGAGTAAATATATACATACATAGAAATATATGAACAATAGTTTGAAAAAGTAAGGATTACATTTTATTGTGATTTTAAAGATTTAGTATGTGAAATATTCTTAATTCAAATAGTATAAGTTACATTTCGAATTATTTGAGTTTTCTATTGAGAATATCTTTTTTATTTTCTTGATTTTCTTGAATTGAAAATATTGATGGCCATCTTTTCTGCTAGAATTATCAAAACAATAATTTGAGTTTTCTGTTGAATTTTTTTCTTAATTTTCTCAAATTTAAAACAATGGTGACTAATCTGCTCGGATTATCAGAAAAATTTAAAAAAAATGACAGTTCATATTGATGGCAATGATTGAAAATATTAACGGATTATGAAGAAACCATGATATGGTAGATATATTAAAATGATGAGATAAATATATGAAAATGGTGTGGATGTGTATATATATATATATACACAAAAAGGTATGGATGTATAGTGTCAAAATAAATGAATTTAATAAGGACAATATTGAAATGTGATGTGGATGAAAAGAAAACTTTTTAAAAATTTTAAAATTTTAATAAGAATAGATATAGAGTGAGATAAAATTTATAACGGTGAATGTAAATAGCGGCTCCAATAATAATAAATACATATTGAAAAAGTAAAATTAAAAGATAAAGAGATTATTGGAGTATTTAAAATTTTTTACTCAATAAATTTATAGACATTATCTAAACTGCAAAATATGCTTTTTAAAAATAGAGAGTCTTTTGAAAATGCTTTTATGTGAAGAGAATGTTCTTAACTTACTAAGAAGAATAGTCCATACTGCTTTATATTAGTCTATATTTCAGTATCTAATTGATATATGATTCATTCCTTCATAACAACTTATTAAGATTTGAAATTTCATCTTAAAATAGCAACATTTCATAGAGTATTTTAAACTTTTATATGCTGATTATCTATATTTTATGTTTGATATTCCATTTTAGAATGTCAATTTTATTAAGAGAAATAACTCAAGATATTATATGTTAGTCTATATTTTAGTATTTAATTGATATAAAATTTATTCCTTAACATACCACTACAAGAAATTCATGTGCTCATGAGTCTTAGCCCCTGTTTGATGACCATTATAAAAAGAAACTGGGGAAAAAGGATGTTTCAAATTGTGATTTTTTGGAGAATGTGTGATTAAGAGTAATAAAAAATTTTGAACTTACGTGCAGAATATTGTATTTTGTGAATATAAGGTTGAAAATAAGTGTAAGAAATAAATAGTTTTAATTTAAAGAAAGACAAATAAGAGTTTAATTGAATCAAATTGCTTGTTGAAATTTAATAGACTCTAATATTATAAAAATACTCTTAAAAATCAACATTAATAAAAATAGTAACCCAATTATACGTTGATTATAATAATTTTGATATTATATGGGATTTTTTATCCTTCACAACCATAACTCCATTTGTGTGCACTACCTTCTTGTCCAATATTCCATTCATCTTGCACGAAATGAATTGTGTGTAGTTTTAATTGAAGAAATTTAGACCTCCCAAATTGATAATATCCCCAAGTTTTTATGTTATGAATAGAAAGAAAAGTAATATTCTCTCTGACGAAATACGTTGACCCCAACTTAAAAGTGTGTGAATAAAAAAAGGTAAATAAAAGACAAGTTTCATTCCATTGCCAATAATAACGAACCATCGAATACCAGAAACCTTTCCAATCTTTAGTACAACTACCAAAAACCTCGACCTCGTCCTAGTTCTTAAACATCCGGAAAGATCATCCTAAGAAACGTGTCTTCTCTAATACTAATTGGTATTATTAAGTAAAATGTACCTTTAAATTCACTTATAAAGCGAGCGAAAGTGATTTTAAGCTCACAACAGGAGAGTAATTATTTCCATTTTTTCACATCTGCAGTTGCAGCCACTATTTTCGATTGGATGACTTCATTTAACTCGTCTTCTATTAAAAGAGTCAAATTAAAGTTGTCCAATCCCAATGAAGCATTCCCGAAGAATAATGATGGCTGAAGGGGGTTAAAAATAGGGGAAGTGTAAATAAACTGAGTTGGCAGTATTTGATTGTAATTTTTTTTAATAAAAAATTCAAACTATCCATTCATTTTTCAACATGTGTTCCCCTATTTTTGTAGCATTTTTCATTCTCGAAACCTTTCAATTCTAAATACCTATTATTGATTAGGTAAAACTTACTCCGGTATTGATTTGTATAGAGAGCATAACAATTAAGTGTTAACAATGTGACACACAACTAGAATAAACCCTAATTTCCATAGTACCCACAATCGTAGAGAATGTTTAGGAAGTGTTTATATAAAATAAATAAATAAATAATATATATATATATATATATATATATATATAATTTAATGATGAATAAGTAGATAGTACTCGTTAATCCCTCAAAATGTAGAATTAGTTTAATCCTTTCAAATTTTTTAATTTTATACGAGCCCAGATCTTCTGTTGTAATTATCGTGCTTTTCTTTCTGAATGCCTATAAATAAATAAGGACAAGTTTACATGCACTCACATTTTTTACAAAATGGTTTACTCACTACTCACAATAAAGGGTGAGGACCACAAACCATCATTTTTAAAATGCACCTGGGATCCGCACATATGTGAGAGTGAGTGAAAGATTTTGTACACCAAAATTTATAGATATATATTTATCCAATGAATAATTGCATCTTCTAAAGTCGGAGTCAACCAGATCAGAAGCAAAGACCCATAAGGGGACTTCTTATAGTAGCACTAAGGAATAATTATCAAATATAGATTCAAAATGCAGTTTCTGAACAAGTAGCTTTTGACTTTTCACCAAAATTCTTACCAAACGGGCTCATAGACAACTTGGATCTTCAATCTATTTGGAAGGGTAAATGAGCAAACACAAATAATATCAACGAAGAAAATGCCACCCTATTCAGTGTTTTAAAAGGCGTAATATATGGCAATGCGTAGAGGCCAAACTATGGGTTAGGCGAGGCATAGAAGTAAAAAAGCGTAAAAAGATATTTTCTTATTTTAATATTATTTTAATTTTTAATTAATCAAAAGATCATTTAATAATTAAAAATAAATACCTACCAAACATCTAAAACAAATTTATAAGAAATTTATATATTGTTCCAAAGTTTTAAACAAAAAGATAAGTTCCGAATGTAAATATTAAATAGTAAATAAATAAGAATTTTTGAGAGATTCCCTTTGTTCAAAGCTTCAAACTGCATTTAGAACTGACGAAATAAAAAAAAAAATCAACATTTAAGTTTCAATTAAAAAAAAAAGAAAAAAAAAAGTATACTCATCTAGGTGCACATAATTGCGCCTAGGCGCGCATTAACGGTCAACGATTGTTGTTGATTGCTAAATAAGGCGTCAAGCTACTTGGCTTGACGTTTTCATCGTGATCGCGCATTGGCAACATCTAGACGTCGTCAATGCACGCCTTTTAGAACAGTGACCCTATTATAGCACAGACCAATAAGGGGACCTCATTTCTCGCTTGTAGCGTCTGCTTCGTCCCAGCCCCGATGTGTATTTTTCCCTGGTATTGATGCTGTTAGTTTGGGGCATGCCAACTTGCCAAGTTGCCAAGGAACCGGTCCTTTTTGCCATTTACAACTTTTCTTGCTTTACATTCTAAGAAATGTCCTACCTAAGGCAGAAGTTCTCAAGCACATGCAACCATGTGAGGAAAGTACAGTAATCTGACAAAGATAAAGCGGTACAAGGAAGAATACTTTGACCAGATTAAGGAATAAAGACAACTGGATGACATTCACAGATCGTGAATTTATAACACAGCCTTGGGAAGCACTTGTCAGGAAGATATAGCAGCCTAATTAACCATTGGAATTTGCTACATGTACTCCGATGTTTACACGTCCCTCATATGGGGGCGGGTCCCGCGCCTACATGTACTCGGGCATTTACACGTCCCACGCATTTATTGTGTGCGGGCCCCGCCCCCAATGTGAGGGGGGGGGTAATCCTTAACTGTTCCTTGAATAAAGCCAGTTAGACGGGCTAAAAAAAAGTGAATCAAAGGACAGACTAATTTGACAAAAATTGATTGATTTTTTTTCAAAATTCCCAGTTATGTTTAACGCATGTCCACCTTGTTTTTTTACCCTTTTTTGAGGCTGTATCTATAGCACTTTTGCAATTCCGTTACCGTATTTACATCAGCTCTACAATTTGTACTCGGGTTTTGATATGCAATATTAGACGAGGAAAAGACACTAACTAATGTTCTATACGTGTTGAAATCTTGAAGCGAATATCATTTACCAAGAAATCATTAAATAATTTTAAAAACTATAGATTTGTACTCTGATTTTGGTACGCAGTATTAGATGAAAAAGACACTACAAAACACGCTATACATGTCGAAATCTTGAAGTGAAAATCATTTTACCAATAAATCATTAAGGGTGTGTTTAATTACATTTATTTTTTACAAAAATATCAATTTTTCATCCAAATTTCTACTTTAAATGTTTGATTCCTATCCTCTTCCAGTGAAAATATTTTTCACTTTTAAAAACATGACTAATTTTCCTTATTTTTAAGGAAAATATTTTCCTTGGGTGGAGGTGGTTTTTATTTTCCACAAAAGAAGGAAAACATTTTCATTTCTAGGTAACATTTTTCATGTCAATCAAACACACTCTAAATGTAGTGAGAAATGAGAATTGGATGAATTGAAATTGAAACTGAATAAACTGTAAAAAAAAAAAAAAAATTAATATTGTATGATTGTAGATAATTGACTAAATAATAGAAGCTTTTTTGCACAAGAAAGCTGAGACTTGATAGAAAAAGAGTTGAGAATTGAGATGAAAAAAATTGGGGGTTAATGGGACTATTTATAGAAATGAGAAAAATAAAAAAAATAAAAAAAAAAGAAGTTCATTGACCAAAACGGTCACTGAAAAAGTTCGGTGACCGAAACGGTCACTTTTTTACTTTAAATTGATGAGCCACGAGCCAGCTGGTTTCCCACGAACGGCTCGCACAACGCTCCGGCCCACTCGGCTCGTGCTCGTGCTCATATTTTTACGAGCGCCATTTTCACGAGTTGAGAGGGCGAGCCAACGAGCTGCTCGGCCCACTTGTAATCCCTAAACATAACCTATAAAATACACAAAAATTGAATTTTTATGAAATTAACTTATAAATTGCAAGGATATTTAAGGTTTAAATTGAATACCTATTTTGAGATTAAGATTGTATGTTTAAAATAATTCTATCTATATATTCTCTATCTAATACTCGTACTAAAAATGAATTCTTTATTATACTAGAGCGTATTGAATTATTATCTTATCTTCTATATCCTTTGCTTACACAAATTATTTTCCTCTCTTTAATCCCTACAATAGAGATGGACTCTCTTGTATGTATGAATCTCATATTTCCAAAACTCATTTCTATCCCAATATTTCTTACCTCGTCATTCAAAATTATTTTCCCAACGAATGTTTTGAAATATTTTGAGTGAACTAGCATAATCACGGTTGATATACTCATAAGGTTTATATTAAGCCCCATTTTTTTTATAAGCTCATTTTTCTTTGAACTTATTTCTAATTATACATTCTTTCAATAAAATAATATTAAACGTCAAAAATTCGATTTTCTAACTATATACTTTCTCGAAAAAATCACCATTATAAAATCCAGTTATCCATAAAATAAGGCCCACAACCTAAATTCTGTCTCAAATAGCTATGTTATTATAACACGTATACATAGGCGAAGTCTAGCATTTTGTCTTAGGAGCATACTAGGTTGGCGGAGAAAGAGAAGACTATTCTTTTTATTTATTCCCTATTTGACTTTCTTTGAAATAATTTTTTTTAATTCTCATGCTCATTTTTAATTATACATTAAATTCAAAATTTTTTATTTATATATTCTAAAAAATTATTATTCATAATATTATTTTCCTTCAAATTTCTGATCGGATTTCTCGATGTTCCTTAAAAAACAATATTGTCAATATTTGTTTAACTGTACGTGAAAATGAAAAGCGACGAAATTAACGTTCAAGTTGATGGATGTGTAAAAGGACATCTTCTTTTTTTAATCCACAAGAATATCCAACCAGGCCTGTTTTAATTCTTATCAAGAGAGCAGTAGACAGCGGTTATGGGTTTTCTCATTGGTATTGCACTAAAAATTTGGAACTATATACTGTGAAGTAGAGGGAAATAGGGTGGATTTGTTCATCGTTCATCACCATCTTAGCCCCAATTTTATCTCGTGTTGCAGTGATTTCTCCGAGGAAGCAGACTGTAATATCAGATTTTTTTTTTTTGTAAAATCATGATTTAAATCTATTGGGACATTAATATACCGGTTTCGCACTCGATTTGATGGTTGTGAATGATTTAATTTCAACCAACCTCGATCTAAGATTCCAGCCCGCCTTATTGCTACTCTCTTCTTCTGGCTCCTTGGATCCCCCGCCCCCTCCGCCTCCCCCTGCTCCCAAAAAAAAAAAAAAATTTATTGTTTTTTATGGTAATATTCCTTACGCATAGTAATTTTCTCGACCATCTCTCTTGACTTTTTGATATAGTTGTTTATGGTTTTCGCCTTTCCTTTAAAACCGACCGCCTCTCTCAAGTGTAATAGGTGAAATACCCATGACCAAAATCCAGTGGGGACAACTGCCCCCACTAGACCTCAGGTGGCTCTGCCCCTGCTTGTTTTGACTGAAGATCGTTGATACAAGTTGTTGCAGACGCTGGCTAGATAAGCTAAGATTTTTAGTTGACGGATCGGAGTCTGAGTCTAGAAGCGTGTCATCACCCTTCAAAATTCAACATGTTTTGGCCTTTGGCTCGAATCTCCACTACATTTCCAGTACGTGCTTTTAATTTTGTGTTCAGAATATGTTATGTTTTGTTTATAATTGCTAATATGTATCCCAGTAATGGATGTGTTTGCGGGCACCGGGTATGATGCCCAGTTATCTTCATTTTCTGGAGTTTGGTGAGTGTAGAAGTATGGGAAATACTGTAGGTCTTGAAGCGTGAAGAAGATAAGGGGCTTTATATAATTGCATTTCGTATTCGCTACTATGCTGTGCCTGAGTGATTATATATTAGTTTGTTACCCAATCATTACGAGTCATGCATAGTTGTTTCTAGATAGTTGAATCTTGGGCTGTAATGGATTATTGGGTGGATGGGCAAGCAATGGAACAGTACCCGTGCCATTAAGAGAAGTGTGTTTGGTTATTAGAAGCCCTTTTCTAGATAAAATATTTAGAACCTTGAGTTAATTTATTAAATTGGAGAATAATAATCTTCTCACATGTTTCTAGTGTCTTGATCACACGTTTGTTAGGGATCTGGCCCACCCGAGGACCGAGTTGTAATTTTCAAGTTATGCATGTTTACCTGCTCTTCCATGTCACGCTTGTTCATATTGCTCTAGGTTATATGCTGAGGGATATAACCTCGCTAGCCTTTTTTATTTTCTATGAGGTCATGTCTCCTAGATGTTTCAACATTTCACATACTTACAATGTTCAACTTTTCCTGTTCAAATTGTTGAGTAAAAAAGGTTGGATAATGTCAAACGTTTGAGTAAAAAATGTTGGTCCTTTCTCTAATAACATTTCCATTGCAGGTGGAGACCATTTTAGACAAGGAAAATTTTACACTGGAAGAGCTTCTGGCTGAAGATGAAATAATTCAAGAATGCAAAGCAATTAATGGCCGTCTTATTAATTTGTAAGTTACAAATTGATTCAGTGCAAAATTCTTCAATGAGTTTTCAAATTTCTATCTGTTTCATCAACTCTTGGTTCTTGTTCTGGAGATCATCCACCATAGAAGCCTTTGCCAATGCCACCTGCACAGTTCTCTCTGCTTCAAGTAAAGCTGCCTCTTTTGATTTGGTGAGCCGATCCAGAGCCTTGTTATCATCTTGAAGCTTAGCAATCTGAAAAGAAGGAAGGAAAAAGTATTTAAGAAAATTACGATATGAAAAATAAGCACAAGTCCAAAGATAAAACAAGCACGAGCAGAAACCTCCTGTCGAGCAAGCTTGAGCTCAGCCTCCAAGGGAGCCAGTATGGCTTCAATTGGAGGCATGTCATCATCCTTTTGAGCAGCGTGAACTCTTCGAAGAGTGGCTTCTGCTGCAAACTGAGCTGCCATGGAGGCCTTCTTCTCATCGTTGATTCTCTTGATTTCAAGATTCTGCAGCAAGAAAATGATCATAATCACATTTATTGTAATTATAAATTGAAAAGGCAAAGGATGTAAGGTACCTTGCTTTCTAGAAGAGATTCTGTTAACTTGAGCTTCTCCTCCACCTTTGCCAATTCTTCAGTGAGCTGCATTTAAATGGCAGGTTAATTTAACTCAAAATTCACACCAACAGCCTCATACATCTCAACAATCAGGGAGAGACATAGATGCCAGGAAAAAGAAAAATACTGCATCGACTAACTTCATGAAAACAAACCCAGTTAAAATATCTGGAATACTGTAAAAATAATTATTTACGAGAAAAGAACGCAAATTTTAAAGTTTCTTAGTTTTACTTGGAGTTAACTTACTTATTTTACTTTTACTTTTTTCGAGTGGGCTGGGACTTGGGAGTGGAAGATGATTATCATTGGGGACTGACCTCAGTCTAATGAGTAAAGTTAGGAATTCAATAATTTAGTTTCCATTTGGCCCACATTCTTTGGGATTATAATTTTTGAAATAGTATTTTTTTTTTTTTTTAATATTGTGTAGTTAAAAAAGAAGCAATGGTTTACATGTAATATTATTTTATTGGAGAATGTGTGGTTGATAAGAAGAGAGAAAGATGAATTGTAATTTTATTGGGTACCAAACCAGGTTTTAGATGCAGCATTGAACTTTACAATATGGCCAACATTTAGCTAAATCAATTATACCTTTGCCACTGCCAAAGGACATTAATTGCCAAAATTGACAGCGTAACACATTCAATAAAACTCAACATTCAATCATTAAAACGCTAGAATTGGAATGAAATCACAAAAATCTTCCACAGCACTTTGGCATGCAGAATGATAATAAGGTCATTGAGAAAAAGACAAAAGCTAAAAATTGTTTTTCCTAGCAGAAATGGGGAACATGGACAATTTTAAAAACCCTGAGCCAGATGCTTTCGAAAACGGATCTGCCCAGGGAGCAACAGCCAGGTATGGCGGAAAGTGTTATTTAAGAAAAATCAACTAAAAGAAACTGAATTTTACTGAAAATATCACAACTTAAAGTGGACACTTCAAAAGCCAAAATTAAGTGAACACTGAATTGCAGTGACAAAATATAAGAATCGAGTTCGAAATAGTTACCCTCTCTTTGGAACTTGAAACGAGAGCAAATGGAAAAACATTTTTTCGACTAGTTTGCTACTACTCAAGTAGGTAAGAAAGAGGGGGTCCAAGTCAAAGCAAGGGGAATCCTTTTTCTGATTCCATTGTCACTAGAAACTATATTTATTGCTAATAAGGTCCAATTTTCAAGAAACAAAGTCCCACAACCCCAGGACACCGAGGTTAGAAGCTGAAGTCCTAATCAAATTCTTCACATAATATATTCAAACTCTTTACATTGTCACCAAAATAAATTCAAAACTTGCCAACCTGGCTTATTACCATGTCTTACATTCCCAATTCCATACATCGTGTAGTTGAACAAAACATTTAAATAAATAAAAATCCCTCTCTAACCATTTAAGCTCTTAAGCTTTTAATGAGTCGGTTAACACGGTGCAAGAGCCAGGTCTTTCCTCTCACGCCACATGTCAGGCATTTAATGAAAATATGAATCCGGCATGCCCATTAGATGGCACGGTGACAACAGCTATTAAATAAATAAATGTGTAAGGTCTCTAACCTCCTAAGCTTTGACATAGAGTAATTAACTCAACTCAAGACTAGACAAGCATTATTAACAATTTCTAGACCAGAAAACAACGACACTGTGAAATGTAATTTCGAAAGGAAACATAGGGAATTAAATGGAACCTCTTCAACAGCTTTTTCACGAAGACGCTCTGACAACCTCAAAGCTTTGATCTGAGATTGTGCTTCCCCCAATTCCCTATCCTTATCTACAAATCACAAACCGAAAAGCAAAATGCCATGTTCAAGTCAGGTTTTTTTTTCCACAAAAATATATGTTCAATTTTTTTTGAAAAACATGATACAGCTGAAACAACGGAATTTTAAATCAGACCACAACATAAATCTAACGGATCCAGTTGGGGTGGACTGACCTCTGACTTCATTTTCGAGGCGATTGAGCTCCAGCTTCACAGGATCCGACCCGTGGAGCAGATTAAAGAACTCATCGGCATCTAAACTTGGCCGGACCGCCGCTCTCCTCCGCGACGAGCTCCTGCCTCCTTCCCTGAACGACGCGGACATCGTCAAGGGAGTCGCCTGCGGAGCCTCACTTGGCCGCTCATTATCGTTTGCCTCGCCGGAACTCAGCTCCGGCGTCCAGCTAACACTTCCCTCGCCGGAAAATTCCGCCATATCCGATCTATCGGCTTTTTCTCTCGCACATCAAATACACAAAACGCCCAAATCTATTCCTCCAGTATGTGCATTTATACAAGCACCTCGCAGAGAAATCACTGCATAGACAGCGTATTAATTATATAAACAATTATAAGTAGTGAGAAAATTCCAGAGAGATTATTCAAAAATGCATTGTGTAATATATTTTTAGTGAAGATAATAAAGAGACTAGAGAGAACTAATTTGAATGCAAATGAGTGCTCGTGTTTGTTTCTCTCTCTAGAGCAAGAAGAGAAAAAAAAAAAAAGAATCTCTGCGTGAGAGAGAAATGTGTTTCTGAGCTTATCAACTGTGTGCGATTTGTCCAGATAATTCATAATAGCGCTTCATAGAAACAGCGAGACAGGGTGTGCAGAATAGGAAAGGACAAAAGAAACCCTATAATTTACCAAAAAGACTTTGAAATTACATACAAATAAGCGAAATCCAGGAAAAGATCAAGGGTAGATTTGAAATAGTTGAGCGCGGTGCACATTCATGGGGTGAAGAGAGAGAAAGAACTCTGAGTGTCAGTGTGTGAGAGAAGATGGATGAATTTTTTGTGTATTTTTTTTTTTTTTTTTTTTGGATTGGTGAAGTTGAAATTGGTGTATATTTCCACCGGAGGGCTCCTCCCCTAGAAATTAGTCAAATTTACTTTCTTTTTTTTAAATTAAACATCAACTTCAAATTCACTTAGGCCCCGTTTGATACACATTAATGTAAAAATAAGAATAAAAAAATATAGTCATTACGGATTCCACATAAGAGATAAAAATTCAAATTTGATAATTTGATGTAATAGATAACGATCATATTTTTCATTTTAATGAAAAAAAATGGGAAACAAGCAGGGGCTTATTCATTAATGGAAATTGATTTTTTTAAAATTAAAGCTAGTGCAAGAGGGCATCCTTTCCAAACAAGCCTAGCAACAAAAAATCTTCCCTTGCTTTCGGTAAGCGAGTAGGTGTTACAGGTCAGGGGCTGGTGACTTCTACGCACACTCGACTTCTTTTTTCGAGAGCTGGTACAAGCCTTACGTGATAGAGGAAGTAGTTCAAAATTGAAAACCTTCTCCGCACCGCACCAAACCACTTCGAAAATCCTGTCCCTCTCCTCTCCAAGGTTCCACATGTCCCTACGAAGTAGTTCCTAAGTGATGTCGGCTTCGGCCGAACTCCAACTTCACGTGCACCACAAGACACACACTTTACAAACTAGATCTGCTGAACAACCGAAGCGTCCCCCTTCAGTCAAGGCGTCTGGCTAATCGAGGTGATCCTTTAACAGATACATCCGTCGCCAATTTCAGAAGCATATCTACGTCAGGATCCTCTAGGGATGTGACATCTCCATGGGTCTAGTTGATGTAACATCAACTTTATGTCAACCCAAACTCAGGAGAATTAATAACCGCCCCACTCTAGATGCGACTGATTGACACCTACGAGCAGATGTCTCGCGCCGTCAGATGCATACATGTGTCCCACATCCAATGGTGCTCTTTGTCTATAAATACTCAAGATTTGGCAATAGACAAAGGGAATGAAACTGATACTAAACTAAGTTCTCCACATTCAAGCATTATATATTCTCCTCCCCACTCTCTTACACAATTTCAGCACCATTCTGATCATTGACCACCGACTTGACCGTCAGAGTGTATGCAGCCGCCACCATCCCCGTTGGTTCCGACTGTGTGCTCCTTACCGTGCGTTGTTGTGTGCAGGGAGGAACACGTGGAGTGCTCTCAGTTGGCCACGTGAAGGTCCAATTCGCAAGGTCAACAGATTAGCACCGTCTATGAGAAAATTCCAACCAAAGAATTCCCCATTTACCACCGGAAAAAGCCATCGAAAAACTATCGACTTACCTTGAAAAATGAACATTCTTGAAAAAAAACCAAGCCAACTTACTGTCTTAAGTTCATAACACCCTTTAAAAGGGAGTGAGAATATGAGTTATAGTAATGAGGACGCAAATCTTAATGGGCATAGGGACACCTCTAAAGAAGAGGTGCTCCGCACCAATGTCACGCATCAGAGACCCCATCACCAATGTCACCGAGGCAATAGGACAGCAGCACTCACTGAAGGATGGCTCAAAAGTTGTAAGCATGAGAGACATTGTAGCCCAGAATCTGTCGATGCATAAATTCTTCATGCAAGTCCAAGGTCAGCATGACTTTCCAATACCATAAGGGTTGCATCGGGCTCAAAGGCAAAACCCGACGTCACATGCTGGGGTCATTCAAACCACCACAGGGAATACCCCATTGAGAGGGATGTGGGAGTGGATGCCACTTCCTATACCCAAGGTACTCACGCAGCGGAACCACAGCTAAGAGAAAACTTCCCACCAGAATACAAACCTCAGAGGTTGGTTAGTGTCTTCGATTGGATAGAGCGAAATCCTAGCAATAGGGTCCACTCCATACAAAGGTCAGCTCAGCATGTGCAGAGCAGGAGTAAGAAGAAGAACAGGAGGCACCCCCTTGGCCTAGAAATAGGCGGGAGAGGAGAAACCTAATGGATTGGGGTAGTCGGGGAGGTGCACCTCCACCTCCCCAAAATGCATCAGAGGAGGAATGCTCTGAAGGGTCATATCGCTCTTACGAAATTGATGACGATGATGACAACCTCCTTTCTCCAGATAAATCGAAAGCTTCCCAATGCCCGTGAACTTCATGCCCCCTAAAATCTCAAAGTATGAAGGAAAGGAAGACCCAAAGAAACACCTCACTAAGTACATGATGTAGATGAGCCTTAGAAGAGCCTCGCCGGCACTGAAATGTAGGGTCTTCCGTCTAACCCTTACTGGAGCTGATGAGGTGTGGTACAGCAAATTATCGCCTTTAAGCATCAGAAGTTGGTCAGATTTAAAGAAGGCATTTCTGAACCAATACCTCTCATGAAGGGAAGGAGAGGCTCCAGTACAACGCCTACAAGATGTGAGGCAAGCTCCTGGCGAGACGTTGAAAAGCTATCTCGCCAGATTCACTGATGAAATCACATATTGCGAACAAGTCACCTGTAGAGAAGCCCTCTCCGCCCTGAAAGGAGGCCTCAACATGAACACATTATTCTGGAGAGACGTCCGAAGCAAGAATCCAGGCACTTATGACGAACTGGTTGAGATGATGAGGATGGAAATCATCAATGAGGAGATGATTGACCATGAGAACCATGCAGCCCAGGGACTTCCTCCACCTCAGAGGCAGATGGGTCAAGGACCAGCGGCACGCCTCTTCACCCAGCAATGGACCCAAGCAGGTCACACAGTAGCCTCCACATCCGGATAGTCATTGGCTTTTGTCACTCTGAATGCAATGTCAGTGCTAGCATATGAAAATATTCCTGTCGAACTAGGACCATCCGGGGGAACAAACACACGACGCAAGAAGAAGAAACAGGCAAACAGGCCCCTCGAAAGGGCAAAGTTCTGCACATTTCACCAACTCTATGACCATGACATTAAAGAATGCAGAGACGCACCTCGATCCTCAAATCAAAGCAACTCACGCTCCTCCAGGAGAGACCATTATCATAAACACTCCCACAGGTCGGCCTCTCCAAACAGGGAGTTGAGGCGATAGCGGAATCAATCATCTTGAAGGAGAGACATGAGAGAAAGATTTCGAGGAAAATCCAGGCAAAGGAATCAGGCCCCAGCCACTGGAGGCGATACTATCCGAAAAATTGATACAATCATTGGGGGACCCCAGGGGCAATACTAGAAATGGCCAGAGGAACTATACAAGGGAAGCAAAAGACCCACTAATGATCACGTATATCGTCAACCAGTCATACCAACAGAATGGATCCAATCACCTTCTCCCAAGAAGATCCGCAAGGTGTGCATCACCTACACTACGCTGCATTGGTAATAAGGGCCGTTGTGACTCGGAACGGACTTAAGCGCATGCTGGTTGACAATGGAAGCTCGGTGAATATACTATTCGGATCAACCTTTGATAAGATGCAAATTGAGCATGGTTTGGTTCGCATGACTGACCCAATATTCAGATTCACTGGGGATAGCATCATCCCACAAGGATTTGCCTGTCGAGATAGGATCAGCACCCCTAGTAGCTCATCATTTCATGGAATTTTTAGTGGTGGATCACAGGTCAGCTTACCACGGAGTACTCGGCCGACCTGCACTGAAGGACCTTTGGGCTGTGACCTCCATTCACCACTTATGTATGAAGTTCCCAACTTAGCATGGGATCACGATGGTCCGAGACGATCAAATGGGCTCGAGATCATGTTACCTCAACTCCCTACGAAAATCTGAGCCTCGTACAGTGAATCTAATAACAACCGACGCAGCAAATAAAAACACAGATGTAGAGATGCTTGACGCCACTGAACAAGGGCAGACCCCCGAAAAGAGGAAAGACATCAACATGATTGAGGCCCCTGAAGAAAGGCACCCTCTTGATGAATTAGACCCTCGGATCATTGAATCTGAGCCGAATGAAACTCTTATGGAAGAGCTCGAGACTTTCCCTACCAATTTTCAAGACCCCACTCAGGTCTTGTGAATAAGGAAATCTTTGCCCCCTGAGACAAAAGAAGAGCTGATGAATTTCCTGAAAAGGAATTTAGACGTTTTCACATGGAAGCATGAAGACATGGTGGTAATAGACCCAAGGGTCAGCTGTCACCACTTGAATATCAACCCCACTTGCACGCCGCATTGGCAGAAGAGGCAAGCACTCAACACAGAAAGATATGAGGCATTGAAGAAAGAGTTTGACAAGCTAAGTCGCAACGATTTCATCAGAGAAGCCATTTATCTGAAGTGGATATCCAACCCAATGCTTGTGAAGAAGTCCAGAAAATGGAGGGTGGGCGTCGACTTCACCAACTTGAACAAAGCTTGCCCAAAGGACAACTTCCCCCTCCCAAGGATAGACCAACAAGTGGACTCCACCAATGGACATGAACTCTTGAGCTTCATGGATGCTTATTCAAGATATAACCAAATACCCATGTTTAGACTTGATGAAGAGGCCACATCTTTCATCACAGACTAAGGATTGTACTGCATCGGATTGAAAAATGCCAGCACCATATACCAAAGGTTGGTCAACATGATGTTTGCCGACCTCATTGGCAAAACCATGAAAGTCTACGTTGATGACATGCTAGTGAAAAGCCTCCATGCAGGAGATCACGTAAGTCACTTGGATACCACTTTTCAAATCCTAGGAAAATATGAGATAAAGTTGAACCCGATAAAGTGCACCTTTGGGGTTGCATCGGGTCAATTTCTGGGATATATTATGAATCAAAGAGGGATTGAGGCAAACCCCGAGAAGATAAAAGCCTTGTTAGAGATAAAGTCACCCCAGAAGTCAAAAGAGGTGCAAAGCTTTAATGGGAGGATTGCTGCACTCAGTCGCTTCATCTCGAAAACCACTGATACGAGCCTTCCCTTCTTCAAGATTCTAAAACAGGAGAGGAAGTCCCAATGGACCGAAGAATGTGAGGCAGCCTTTCAAGAGCTAAAGAAGCACTTGGGAAAGGCGTCCCTACCATCTGAACCTAAATCGAGTGAGACACTTCTACTGTATTTGGCAGTTTCGGACGAAGCAATCAGTACGGTGCTGGCCGGGGAAGAAAAGGCACGCCAGCTGCCAGTATACTACATCAGTAAAGCTTTGCTATCGACAAAGACTCGCTACCCACACATGGAAAAGCTTGCTCTCTCCCTTGTTACCACGTCAAAAAAGTTGAGGCCATACTTTTAGACTCACTCAATTGAAGTACTCACCAACTTTTCACTAAAACAAGTGCTACAGAAAATAGACGCTTCAAGTCGATTACTAAAATGGGCAATTGAGCTTAGTGAGTTCGATCTATTGTTTAAACCCCGAAGCGCCATTAAGGGCCAGGCCTTCATGGATTTTGTCGCCAAGTTCACCAAAGCCCCAAAAATGGAGGTAACAATGGATCCGACAGAGCCCTCAGCTTGGAAGCTATTTGTGGACGGATCATTAAGAGAAAGCAACTCTGGAGCCGGAGTCGTCCTGGAGAGCCCGAAGGGCCATAAGCTAAACTACACAATCAAGTTCGACTTCAGAGTCTCGAACAATACCGCAGAGTATGAAGCCCTCTTGGCAGGCCTCAGGCTAGCTAAAAAAATGCAAGTTGAAAGATTGCAAGCCAGTAGCGGCTCACAACTTGTGGTGAGTCAGGGCAATGGAAAATTTGTGGCCAAAGATAGTGGCATGGCCTTTTATCTGAACTAGTCCTGAATCTAGTCTCCCACTTTGAGAGGTTCAAGCTAGTCCAGGCTCCACGCTTCGAAAATAAACACACAGACGCCCTGTCCAAACTTGCCAGCATCAAGAATTCTGAGCTACTAAGAATCGTTCCAATCGAGCGTCTGCCGAAGCCTTCCATCTCTGGAGGTGAAGAAGTAATGTGGATTTAAGGTACCTCACGTTGGATGCAGCCGATTGTAGCCTATCTCAAAGAGCAATCACTACCACCCTCAAAGAACGAAGCAAAGAAGTTGAGAGCAGTTGCTCACTTCATACTTCAAGATGGCATGTTATACAAAAGAGACTTCTCATCACTTCTACTCTGTATTCAAAGACAGCCTTCTCAGAACCTCTCCGTAGTAACCAGCCCCTGGCCATTTCCTAAGTGGGGCATCGACTTCATTGGTCTACTCCCAAAAGGAAGAGGAAGCGCGACCTTCGCCATTGTCGTCATTGACTACTTCACCAAGTGGGTCGATGCTGAACCTTTTGCTAATATCATCGAGGTGAATACTACGAAATTCGTTTGAAAAAATATCATTTGTAGGTTCGGCATTCTCCACTCCTTAGTGTCTGACAACGGAAGGTAGTTCGATAACAAAAAGATGCAAGACTTGTGTGACGAGCTCAACATAAGGAAGGACTTCTCAACACCTCATCATCCCCAAGCAAATGGGTAAGTCGAGGTAGTCAACAAAATGATCGAACACACCCTGAAAAGAAAGTTTGACGCCTCAAAAAGAGCTTAGGTCGATGAAATCTCCCATGTCATCTAGGCCATATGAACAACAAGCCGAACCGCAATAGGGAAAATCCTTTTCTCCATGACTTATGGAACCAAGGCCATGAGCCCAATCGAGGTCGGAGTCCCTTCACATCGTCGTATAAACTTCAATGAGATCAACAATACGAAGCGTAAATGTGCGAGCTCCATCTCCTGGAAGAAAGAAGAGATTCATCCCAGGTCGAACTGGCTGCGTATTAAAGGAAGATGACCCCCTATTACAACTCGAGGGTCAGAAGTTGAACTCTATGCTTAGGCGATCTGGTACACAGAAGGGTGTTCTCATCATCAAAACCAGGACTTTCGAAGTGTTTGGACCAAACTGGGAAGGCCCATACCGCGTCATCAGAGAATTTCGACCCGGGACTTATGAAATTGAAGATATGGTAGGAAAGGTGTTGCCTCATCAGTGGAACATTGAACACTTAAGGAAGTACTACCAATATACAAATGCATGTTCCGATCCGATCTAATTATGATCCACAAATTGTAACTTATTCCTATCTGACTAAGTGCTTAAATTGCCTTGGTGTATGATTGTTGAATTCAAGTTATTTAAATTCTCAGTTGGTTATATTCTATAGATTGTCATCGTTCGCCTCAACCGGTTATTGATGGTTAGTAATATTGACTTAAGCAGCCATCAACTTACAATTGAACGAATAGTTCAACAATGATAAAAGAAGCTTCAACACTTGGAAAATAAATTTCAATTCATTAATATAAAAAACTTTACAATTGGTGGGCCGAAGCCGTTATAGAAGGTCCTACTCTATGGCGTTATGGCCACTGCCCCCACCTCGACCTCCTCGGAAGCAGTTTCTACCCTTGCCACAACCTTTCTCGAAGCAACCACAGCCTCCTCAGCAGCGGCTATGTCGGGACAACCCCCGATAGGCCCACCGAACTCTTCCTCTAAATCCAAGATGTCCAAGTTTGGGTGGACCTCCCTGAGGCGCTGCAACATAGCTTGAGCGTTCCACGAGGCCCAATAATTAGCAAAGGTATCGTACAGCTCGTGCTCTTCAAAATGGTCAATAAAGTTCTGCACAGCTACCTCTCCAACTATTTTTGCCTCCATCTTCAGAGTTAATCTCTTCGACTTGGGCCTCCAATCGCTGCCTCAGCTCACTCTTCTCCTTATTTGAGGCGTCGAGGGCCTCTACTGTAAGGTGATGATGCTTGCTAGCGTGGTCGATCCACCTCGTCAGAAGAGCTACTTGGCATTCAGTTTCATACGGTTCTTTCTTCAGTTGTTCTGATGCGGCCTCAGCTTTCACCGTCCTCGCATATGCCTCCTCCTTTGCTTTCCAGGCCTCCTCTGCTTTGGCCCAGGCCGTCCTTATCTCGTCTCTATAAAAAGAGGCATTCTCCAACCTTTGAGCTAGGTCAGTGTTCTTCATCCTAAGGTCCTTCACTAGGCCCTCCAGCTGGACACTATTGCTCAAACCCCGGGTGAGGCAGGTGCTATTGGCGGCCACAAGGTCCTTGACTTTGTAAGAAAATGTGTGGTCCCTCCATGCCTCCGTCCAGTATTTGCAGTGGACCTGGGCTACAGCAGCAGTCTCTGGAGAAAGAGCCTTAAATACTTCCTTCACGGGCTTCTCGAAGGTGAAGCCCAAGAAATCCTGTTCCTTCGAGGGACGGGCCCTCTTCTTCTTCCCCTCTACAGCAGTCGAAGCAGGGGGCGCTGTGACAATGGGGACAGATGCCAGTACTGCGGTCACTTCTGGAAGACAGGCAAGCCTCTTCCCAATCACGACCCCTGTGGGGATCATCGTCTGCCTAGTGGCAGCCCTCGCCACAGTTGGGGCCCTTGAAGGCCCAGCTAACCTCTTGCCCTTCTTTAGCAATGACTCCTCCTCTTCGGCCCAAGGTAACTTCTTGCTGGCAGCTGCCAAGTCCTCCATCTATTTTTTGTAGGCTGAAGAAGAGGTCTTTAGGGTCTTCGCCTTAGCTATCATCCTTTGGATGGTCTTGAAGTCCGGCTTCAGAGGTCTCTTCTTATTGAAGTCATCTGCAACAAAACAAAAAAACCAGTTAAGTATAAACACTTCAACCGTAGACTACAATGATGTAACCTCTACATTCCCTTGGGAGGCCATCAGCTCATGTGAAACGAAGTGGATATTCTTCCATATAAACTCGTTATAAGATCTCCTCTTTGAAGGGAGTTGATGCACGATGCAGATCATGTTAAAGTCCTCGATGGATAACTTATACCGAGGAAGAGGACCTGGAAGAATAGATGAGTTATATTCCGAATAAAAGCAAACATATTTTTAGAAACGAAGTGCTAGTACTCACTAAATGTGGAATATTTGGTAGGAATTCTAAGGGGTGTCAGGGGGTCACCTTCTATCGTGTCCCATCTCTCGGAAGTCCAAAATCAAGAACTCTTCCATTCCTTAATGGAGCTTGACAGATTGAGCACGAATGGAGTGTAAGACCCCTAGGAAGTTAGATAATACCACCCCTTTGTCTTATCACCCCCCGCCGCAACCTTGGGTATATACATTGTTTGAAAAACAGAGAAGGGCATCTCTTCTCCATAGGATGCCTCCCTCCACAGCATCCACGGACCTACCATCTGGCTCCAAGAGTTTAGATTAAACTAGGTGGGAGCTAGGCCATAGGACCTCAACACGTATCTAAAGAAGAGGTGGATGGGCAACCTAGGCCTCGTCCTCAGGATGGCCTCAATAACAGTCACGCACCCCGGCCTTAGGTAACAGACTCACTCATCCGACCCCGAAAGTATCAAACCCACACTATCTGAAATTCTATACTCAGTCCTAAGTCTAACCAGGTCGGCCGTTTTCAACTTGGAAGGGTAGTCAGACGCCCCCAGTGTACAAAAGTGTCCACGGGGCTATCAAGGCGCTTCTAGAGGTTTTCCCCACCAATATCACCTCGGATGATTCTAAGAAGGTCACCAATATAGGCTAGTCTACCCTCACTATCTCTAGATCCCTCCCAGATGATCTACTACCCATAGAAGCCATTTTCTCATGAGATAATTATGAAAAGCTTGCTACTTACTGAAATGGAAATAAGCGCTCGACAATCACCGGAGGGTTTGAAATTAGTATGGAAATCACCGAAAAGAATTGAATGCTGTTGGAATACCTTGAAAGATCACCAAAAATCACAAATCTTTTGAAAATAAGATAATTTTCAGAGAACGCAAGAATAAAAATCTTGCAAAACACACTAAGTCCTCTTTTTATAGGAGACCTCAGACAATCCCTACCGTTGAATTCAAATGGTTTCGATCTAGGCCGTTCGTCGTATCACAGATCTGGACCGTTGAAATGAATCGCCAAATTTGATCAACGACCAAGATCTGCCTTTGTTCCTCACGCACGCATAAAATGCGTCACCTCTAACAACAACAGCCGTCAGCTATAAGTAGCCACAACAGCCCTTTTTCTGGGAACAGGCATCACATACAACTGTCACCTTGGAAATACATGACAACTGTCACATCGATCAACATCATAATAAGGCACTTCAGATCGAGGCCAAGTTGTCCCAATTAGTCTCGAATGAAGCACTTCTCAGCTTTCCAGAGCTTCAACACACCTCAGGTTCTTCGCTTCGGACTCTGCATTTCCAAGCTTTACAAAGCTTAAGCCATCTCTCAATGCGTCGTCCCCTGTGGGTCAACGTACCGGTTGCAGATACGCTTATTCCTCAACTTACCAAAGCTTCAACATACCTGAGGTTCTTTGCCTCGGACGCTGCGTTTTCAAGTTTCACAAAGCTTAAACCATCTCCCAAAGCGTCGTTCCCTGTGGGTCAACGTATCGGTTGCAAATACGCTTCTTCCTCAACTTTCCAGAGTTTCAATACACCTGAGGTTCTTCACCTCGGACGCTGCGTTTCTAAGCTTTACAAAGCTTAAACCATCTCCCAACGCGTCGTCTCCTATGGGTCAACGCACCGATTGCAGATACGCTTCTTCCTCAGCTTTCCAAAGCTTCATCGCACCTGAGGTTCTTCACTTCGGACGCTGCGTTTTCAAACTTTAAAAAGCTTAAGCCATCTCCCAACGCATCGTCCCCTGTGAGTCAACGCACCAGTTGCAGATATGCTTCTTCCTCAACTTTCTAAAGCTTCAATGCTCCTGAGGTTCTTCTCCTCAGACGCTGCGTTTTCAAGCTTTACAAAGCTTAAGCCATCTCCCAACGCGTCGTCCCCTGTAGGTCAACACACCGGTTGTAGATATGCTTTTTCTTCAACTTTCCAGAGCTTCAACGCACCTGAGGTTCTTCGCCTCGGACGCTTGTTTCTAAGCTTTACAAAGCTGAAGTCATCTCCAAGCTTTACAAAGCTTAAGTCATCTCCCAACGCGTCGTCCCCTGTGGGTCAACACACCGGTTGCAGATACGGTTCTTCCTCAATTTTGAGAGCTTCAATGCACCTGAGGTTTTTCGCCTCAGATGCTGCATTTCCAAACTTTACAAAGTTTAAGCTATCTCTCAACGCGTCATTCCCTGTGGGTCAACTCACTGATTGCAGATACGCTTCTTCCTCAGCCTTCTAGAGCTTCAACACACTTGAGGTTCTTCGCCTTGGACGCTACAAACCTCAGAGGTTGGTTAGTGTCTTCGATTGGATAGAGCGAAATCCTAGCAATAGGGTCCACTCCATACAAAGGTCAGCTCAACATGTGCGGAGCAGGAGTAAGAAGAAGAACAGAAGGCACCCCCTTGGCCTAGAAATAGGCGGGAGAGGAGAAACCTAATGGATTGGGGTAGTCGGGGAGGTGCACCTCCACCTCCCCAAAATGCATCAGAGGAGGAATGCTCTGAAGGGTCATATCGCTCTTACGAAATTGATGACGATGATGACAACCTCCTTTCTCCAGATAAATCGAAAGCTTCCCAATGCCCGTGAACTTCATGCCCCCTAAAATCTCAAAGTATGAAGGAAAGGAAGACCCAAAGAAACACCTCACTAAGTACATGATGTAGATGAGCCTTAGAAGAGCCTCGCCGGCACTGAAATGTAGGGTCTTCCGTCTAACCCTTACTGGAGCTGATGAGGTGTGGTATAGCAAATTATCGCCTTTAAGCATCAGAAGTTGGTCAGATTTAAAGAAGGCATTTCTGAACCAGTACCTCTCATGAAGGGAAGGAGAGGCTCCAGTACAACGCCTACAAGATGTGAGGCAAGCTCCTGGCGAGACGTTGAAAAGCTATCTCGCCAGATTCACTGATGAAATCACATATTGCGAACAAGTCACCTGTAGAGAAGCCCTCTCCGCCCTGAAAGGAGGCCTCAACATGAACACATTATTCTGGAGAGACGTCCGAAGCAAGAATCCAGGCACTTATGACGAACTGGTTGAGATGATGAGGATGGAAATCATCAATGAGGAGATGATTGACCATGGGAACCATGCAGCCCAGGGACTTCCTCCACCTCAGAGGCAGATGGGTCAAGGACCAGCGGCACGCCTCTTCACCCAGCAATGGACCCAAGCAGGTCACACAGTAGCCTCCACATCCGGATAGACATTGGCTTTTGTCACTCTGAATGCAATGTCAGTGCTAGCATATGAAAATATTCCTGTCGAACTAGGACCATCCGGGGGAACAAACACACGACGCAAGAAGAAGAAACAGGCAAACAGGCCCCTCGAAAGGGCAAAGTTCTGCACATTTCACCAACTCTATGACCATGACATTAAAGAATGCAGAGACGCACCTCGATCCTCAAATCAAAGCAACTCACGCTCCTCTAGGAGAGACCATTATCATAAACACTCCCACAGGTTGGCCTCTCCAAACAGGGAGTTGAGGCGATAGCGGAATCAATCATCTTGAAGGAGAGACATGAGAGAAAGATTTCGAGGAAAATCCAGGCAAAGGAATCAGGCCCCAGCCACTGGAGGCGATACTATCCGAAAAATTGATACAATCATTGGGGGACCTCAGGGGCAATACTAGAAATGGCCAGAGGAACTATACAAGGGAAGCAAAAGATCCACTAATGATCACGTATATCGTCAACCAGTCATACCAACAGAATCGATCCAATCACCTTCTCCCAAGAAGATCCGCAAGGTGTGCATCACCTACACTACGCTGCATTGGTAATAAGGGCCGTTGTGACTCGGAACGGACTTAAGCGCATGCTGGTTGACAATGGAAGCTCGGTGAATATACTATTCGGATCAACCTTTGATAAGATGCAAATTGAGCATGGTTTGGTTCCCATGACTGACCCAATATTCAGATTCACTGGGAATAGCATCATCCCACAAGGATTTACCTGTCGAGATAGGATCAGCACCCCTAGTGGCTCACCATTTCATGGAATTTTTAGTGGTGGATCACAGGTCAGCTTACCACAGAGTACTCGGCCGACCTGCACTGAAGGACCTTTGGGCTGTAACCTCCATTCACCACTTATGTATGAAGTTCCCAACTTAGCATGGGATCACGATGGTCCGAGACGATCAAATGGGCTCGAGATCATGTTACCTCAACTCCCTACGAAAATCTGAGCCCCGTACAGTGAATCTAATAACAACCGACGCAGCAAATAAAAACACAGATGTAGAGATGCTTGACGCCACTGAACAAGGGCAGACCCCCGAAAAGAGGAAAGACATCAACATGATTGAGGCCCCTGAAGAAAGGCACCCTCTTGATGAATTAGACCCTCGGATCATTGAATCTGAGCCGAATGAAACTCTTATGGAAGAGCTCGAGACTTTCCCTACCAATTTTCAAGACCCCACTCAGGTCTTGTGAATAAGGAAATCTTTGCCCCCTGAGACAAAAGAAGAGCTGATGAATTTCCTGAAAAGGAATTTAGACGTTTTCACATGGAAGCATGAAGACATGGTGGTAATAGACCCAAGGGTCAGCTGTCACCACTTGAATATCAACCCCACTTGCACGCCGCATTGGCAGAAGAGGCAAGCACTCAACACAGAAAGATATGAGGCATTGAAGAAAGAGTTTGACAAGCTAAGTCGCAACGATTTCATCAGAGAAGCCATTTATCTGAAGTGGATATCCAACCCAATGCTTGTGAAGAAGTCCAGAAAATGGAGGGTGGGCGTCGACTTCACCAACTTGAACAAAGCTTGCCCAAAGGACAACTTCCCCCTCCCAAGGATAGACCAACAAGTGGACTCCACCAATGGACATGAACTCTTGAGCTTCATGGATACTTATTCAAGATATAACCAAATACCCATGTTTAGACCTGATGAAGAGGCCACATCTTTCATCACAGACTAAGGATTGTACTGCATCGGATTGAAAAATGCCAGCACCATATACCAAAGGTTGGTCAACATGATGTTTGCCGACCTCATTGGCAAAACCATGAAAGTCTACGTTGATGACATGCTAGTGAAAAGCCTCCATGCAGGAGATCACGTAAGTCACTTGGATACCACTTTTTCAAATCCTAGGAAAATATGAGATAAAGTTGAACCCGATAAAGTGCACCTTTGGGGTTGCATCGGGTCAATTTCTGGGATATATTATGAATCAAAGAGGGATTGAGGCAAACCCCGAGAAGATAAAAGCCTTGTTAGAGATAAAGTCACCCCAGAAGTCAAAAGAGGTGCAAAGCTTTAATGGGAGGATTGCTGCACTCAGTCGCTTCATCTCGAAAACCACTGATAAGAGCCTTCCCTTCTTCAAGATTCTGAAACAGGAGAGGAAGTCCCAATGGACCGAAGAATGTGAGGCAGCCTTTCAAGAGCTAAAGAAGCACTTGAGAAAGGCGTCCCTACCATCTGAACCTAAATCGAGTGAGACACTTCTACTGTATTTGGCAGTTTCGGACGAAGCAATCAGTACAGTGCTGGCCGGGGAAGAAAAGGCACGCCAGCTGCCAGTAAACTACATCAGTAAAGCTTTGCTATCGACAAAGACTCGCTACCCAGACATGGAAAAGCTTGCTCTCTCCCTTGTTACCACGTCAAAAAAGTTGAGGCCATACTTTTAGACTCACTCAATTGAAGTACTCACCAACTTTTCACTAAAACAAGTGCTACAGAAAATAGACGCTTCAAGTCGATTACTAAAATGGGCAATTGAGCTTAGTGAGTTCGATCTATTGTTTAAACCCCGAAGCGCCATCAAGGGCCAGGCCTTCATGGATTTTGTCGCCAAGTTCACGAAAGCCCCAAAAATGGAGGTAACAATGGATCCGACAGAGCCCTCAGCTTGGAAGCTATTTGTGGACGAATCATTAAGAGAAAGCAACTCTGGAGCCGGAGTCGTCGTGGAGAGCCCGAAGGGCCATAAGCTAAACTACACAATCAAGTTCGACTTCAGAGTCTCGAACAATGCCGCAGAGTATGAAGCCCTCTTGGCAGGCCTCAGGCTAGCTAAAAAAATGCAAGTTGAAAGATTGCAAGCCAGTAGCGGCTCACAACTTATGGTGAGTCAGGGCAATGGAAAATTTGTGGCCAAAGATAGTGGCATGGCCGTTTATCTGAACTAGTCCTGAATCTAGTCTCCCACTTTGAGAGGTTCAAGCTAGTCCAGGCTCCACGCTTCGAAAATAAACACACAGACGCCCTGTCCAAACTTGCCAGCATCAAGAATTCTGAGCTACTAAGAATCGTTCCAATCGAGCGTCTGCCGAAGCCTTCCATCTCTGGAGGTGAAGAAGTAATGTGGATTTAAGGTACCTCACGTTGGATGCAGCCGATTGTAGCCTATCTCAAAGAGCAATCACTACCACCCTCAAAGAACGAAGCAAAGAAGTTGAGAACAGTTGCTCACTTCATACTTCAAGATGGCATGTTATACAAAAGAGACTTCTCATCACTTCTACTCTAATGCATTGGAGGAGAGGAGGCCATATAGATCCTACGAGAAATTCATAAGGGAGTCTGCGGTAACCACTTCGGTGGAGCAACCTTGGCACACAAGGTGCTTCGACAAGGTTATTTCTGGCCGACCTTGAAAAGGGACTCTAGTCAATTTGTTCAGAAATGTGACAAGTGCCAGCGGTTCACCAATGTTCACAGACAGCCTTCTTAAGAACTCTCCGTAGTTACCAGCCCATGGCCCTTCGCCAAATGGGGTATAAACTTCATCGGCCCCCTCTCAAAAGGAAGAGGAAGTGCAACCTTTGCCGTAGTTGCCATTGATTACTTTACTAAGTGGGTCGAAACTGAACCTCTAGCAAAAATCACTGAGGTGAACACCACTAAGTTCGTTTAGAAGAACATCATTTGCAGGTTCAGCATTCTCCACTCCTTAGTGTCTGACAACGGAAGGTAGTTCGATAACAAAAAGATGCAAGACTTGTGTGACGAGCTCAACATAAGGAAGGACTTCTCAACACCTCATCATCCCCAAGCAAATGGGTAAGTCGAGGTAGTCAACAAAATGATCGAACACACCCTGAAAAGAAAGTTTGACGCCTCAAAAAGAGCTTAGGTCGATGAAATCTCCCATGTCATCTAGGCCATATGAACAACAAGCCGAACCGCAATAGGGAAAATCCTTTTCTCCATGACTTATGGAACCAAGGCCATGAGCCCAATCGAGGTCGGAGTCCCTTCACATCGTCGTATAAACTTCAATGAGATCAACAATACGAAGCGTAAATGTGCGAGCTCCATCTCCTGGAAGAAAGAAGAGATTCATCCCAGGTCGAACTGGCTGCGTATTAAAGGAAGATGACCCCCTATTACGACTCGAGGGTCAGAAGTTGAACTCTATGCTTAGGCGATCTGGTACACAGAAGGGTGTTCTCATCATCAAAACCAGGACTTTCGAAGTGTTTGGACCAAACTGGGAAGGCCCATACCGCGTCATCAGAGAATTTCGACCCGAGACTTATGAAATTGAAGATATGGTAGGAAAGGTGTTGCCTCATCAGTGGAACATTGAACACTTAAGGAAGTACTACCAATATACAAATGCATGTTCCGATCCGATCTAATTATGATCCACAAATTGTAACTTATTCCTATCTGGCTAAGTGCTTAAATTGCCTTGGTGTATGATTGTTGAATTCAAGTTATTTAAATTCTCAGTTGGTTATATTTTATAGATTGTCATCGTTCGCCTCAACCGCTTATTGATGGTTAGTAATATTGACTTAAGCAGCCATCAACTTATAATTGAACGAATAGTTCAACAATGATAAAAGAAGCTTCAACACTTGGAAAATAAATTTCAATTCATTAATATAAAAAACTTTACAATTGGTGGGCCGAAGCCGTTATAGAAGGTCCTACTCTATGGCGTTATGGCCACTGCCCCCACCTCGACCTCCTCGGAAGCAGTTTCTACCCTTGCCACAACCTTTCTCAAAGCAACCACAGCCTCCTCAGCAGCGGCTATGTCGGGACAACCCCCGATAGGCCCACCGAACTCTTCCTCTAAATCCAAGATGTCCAAGTTCAGGTGGACCTCCCTGAGGCGCTGCAACATAGCTTGAGCGTTCCACGAGGCCCAATAATTAGCAAAGGTATCATACAGCTCGTGCTCTTCAAAATGGTCAATAAAGTTCTGCACAGCTGCCTCTCCAACTATTTTTGCCTCCATCTTCAGAGTTAATCTCTTCGACTTGGGCCTCCAATCGCTGCCTCAGCTCACTCTTCTCCTTATTTGAGGCGTCGAGGGCCTCTACTGTAAGGTGATGATGCTTGCTAGCGTGGTCGATCCACCTCGTCAGAAGAGCTACTTGGCATTCAGTTTCATACGGTTCTTTCTTCAGTTGTTCTGATGCGGCCTCAGCTTTCACCGTCCTCGCATATGCCTCCTCCTTTGCTTTCCAGGCCTCCTCTGCTTTGGCCCAGGCCGTCCTTATCTCGTCTCTATAAAAAGAGGCATTCTCCAACCTTTGAGCTAGGTCAGTGTTCTTCACCCTAAGGTCCTTCACTAGGCCCTCCAGCTGGACACTATTGCTCAAACCCCGGGTGAGGCAGGTGCTATTGGCGGCCACAAGGTCCTTGACTTTTTAAGAAAATGTGTGGTCCCTCCATGCCTCCGTCCAGTATTTGCAGTGGACCTGGGCTACAGCAGCAGTCTCTGGAGAAAGAGCCTTAAATACTTCCTTCACGGGCTTCTCGAAGGTGAAGCCCAAGAAATCCTGTTCCTTCGAGGGACGGGCCCTCTTCTTCCTCCCCTCTGCAGCAGTCGAAGCAGGGGGTGCTGTGACAATGGGGACAGATGCCAGTACTGGGGTCACTTCTGGAAGACAGGCAAGCCTCTTCCCAATCACGACCCCTGTGGGGATCATCGTCTGCCTAGTGGCAGCCCTCGCCACAGTTGGGGCCCTTGAAGGCCCAGCTGACCTCTTGCCCTTCTTTAGCAATGACTCCTCCTCTTCGGCCCAAGGTAACTTCTTGCTGGCAGCTGCCAAGTCCTCCATCTATTTTTTGTAGGCTGAAGAAGAGGTCTTTAGGGTCCTCGCCTTAGCTATCATCCTTTGAATGGTCTTGAAATCCGGCTTCAGAGGTCTCTTCTTATTGAAGTCATCTGCAACAAAACAAAAAAACCAGTTAAGTATAAACACTTCAACCGTAGACTACAATGATGTAACCTCTACATTCCCTTGGGAGGCCATCAGCTCATGTGAAACGAAGTGGATATTCTTCCATATAAACTCGTTATAAGATCTCCTCTTTGAAGGGAGTTGATGCACGATGCAGATCATGTTAAAGTCCTCGATGGATAACTTATACCGAGGAAGAGGACCTGGAAGAATAGATGAGTTATATTCCGAATAAAAGCAAACATATTTTTAGAAACGAAGTGCTAGTACTCACTAAATGTGGAATATTTGGTAGGAATTCTAAGGGGTGTCAGGGGGTCACCTTCTATCGTGTCCCATCTCTCAGAAGTCCAAAATCAAGAACTCTTCCATTCCTTGATGGAGCTCGACAGATTGAGCACGAATGGAGTGTAAGACCCCTAGGAAGTTAGATAATACCACCCCTTTGTCTTATCACCCCCCGCCGCAACCTTGGGTATATACATTGTTTGAAAAACAGAGAAGGGCATCTCTTCTCCATAGGATGCCTCCCTCCACAGCATCCACGGACCTACCATCTGGCTCCAAGAGTTTAGATTAAACTAGGTGGGAGCTAGGCCATAGGACCTCAACACGTATCTAAAGAAGAGGTGGATGGGCAACCTAGGCCTCGTCCTCAGGATGGCCTCAATAACAGTCACGCACCCCGGCCTTAGGTAACAGACTCACTCATCCGACCCCGAAAGTATCAAACCCACACTATCTGAAATTCTATACTCAGTCCTAAGTCTAACCAGGTCGGCCGTTTTCAACTTGGAAGGGTAGTCAGACGCCCCCAGTGTACAAAAGTGTCCACGGGGCTATCAAGGCGCTTCTAGAGGTTTTCCCCACCAATATCACCTCGGATAATTCTAAGAAGGTCACCAATATAGGCTAGTCTACCCTCACTATCTCTAGATCCCTCCCAGATGATCTACTACCCACAGAAGCCATTTTCTCATGAGATAATTATGAAAAGCTTGCTACTTACTGAAATGGAAATAAGCGCTCGACAATCACCGGAGGGTTTGAAATTAGTATGGAAATCACCGAGAAGAATTGAATGTTGTTGGAATACCTTGAAAGATCGCCAAAAATCACAAATCTTTTGAAAATAAGATAATTTTCAGAGAACGCAAGAATAAAAATCTTGCAAAACACACTAAGTCCTCTTTTTATAGGAGACCTCAGACTATCCCTACCGTTGAATTCAAATGGTTTTGATCTAGGCCGTTCGTCGTATCACAGATCTGGACCGTTGAAATGAATCGCCAAATTTGATCAACGACCAAGATCTGCCTTTGTTCCTCACGCACGCATAAAATGCGTCACCTCTAACAACAACAGCCGTCAGCTATAAGTAGCCACAACAGCCCTTTTTCTGGGAACAGGCATCACATACAACTGTCACCTTGAAAATACACGACAACTGTCACATCGATCAACATCATAATAAGGCACTTCAGATCGAGGCCAAGTTATCCCAATTAGTCTCGAATGAAGCACTTCTCAGCTTTCCAGAGCTTCAACACACCTCAGGTTCTTCGCCTCAGACGCTGCGTTTCCAAGCTTTACAAAGCTTAAGCCATCTCTCAATGCGTCGTCCCCTGTGGGTCAACGTACCGGTTGCAGATACGCTTATTCCTCAACTTACCAAAGCTTCAACATACCTGAGGTTCTTTGCCTCGGACACTGCGTTTTCAAGTTTTACAAAGCTTAAACCATCTCCCAATTCGTCGTTCCCTGTGGGTCAACGTATCGGTTGCAAATATGCTTCTTCCTCAACTTTCCAGAGTTTCAATACACCTGAGGTTCTTCACCTCGGACGCTGCGTTTCTAAGCTTTACAAAGCTTAAACCATCTCCCAACGCGTCGTCTCCTATGGGTCAACACACCGATTGCAGATACGCTTCTTCCTCAGCTTTCCAAAGCTTCATCGCACTTGAGGTTCTTCACTTCGGACGCTGCGTTTTCAAACTTTAAAAAGCTTAAGCCATCTCCCAACGCATCGTCCCCTGTGAGTCAACGCACCATTTGCAGATATGCTTCTTCCTCAACTTTCTAAAGCTTCAATGCTCCTGAGGTTCTTCTCCTCAGACGCTGCGTTTTCAAGCTTTACAAAGCTTAAGCCATCTCCCAACGCGTCGTCCCCTGTAGGTCAACACACCGATTGTAGATATGCTTTTTCTTCAACTTTCCAGAGCTTCAACGCACCTGAGGTTCTTCGCCTCGGACGCTTGTTTCTAAGCTTTACAAAGCTTAAGTTATCTCCAAGCTTTACAAAGCTTAAGTCATCTCCCAACGCATCGTCCCCTGTAGGTCAACGCACCGGTTGCAGATACGGTTCTTCCTCAATTTTGAGAGCTTCAATGCACCTGAGGTTTTTCGCCTCAGATGCTGCATTTCCAAACTTTACAAAGTTTAAGCTATCTCTCAACGCGTCATTCCCTGTGGGTCAACTCACTGATTGCAGATACGCTTCTTCCTCAGCCTTCTAGAGCTTCAACACACTTGAGGTTCTTCGCCTTGGACGCTATATTTCCAAGCTTTACAAATCTTAAGTCATTTCCCAACGCGTCGTCCCCTGTGGGTCAACGCACCGATTGCAGATACGCTTCTTTCTCAACTTTTCAAAGCTTCAACGCACTTGAGGTCCTTCGCCTCAGACGATGCGTTTCCAAGCTTTTACAAAGCTTAAGCCATCCCCCAGCACGTCGTCCCTTGTGGGTCAACACATTGGGTGCAGATGAGCTCCTTAAGCCTTCGGCATCATGGCTCATACGTCTCGGGAGAAATTAACTGCCCTTCACGATTTAACGAACTACCAACCAAGACGACCCCCTACTAACGTCGCTTTGATTTTAACAATACACTCCAACCACAACACCTTCGACACTCCACTCGCTTCGCGCTTCAATGTTAACACTTCACCAGATACTGCAAATCTCCTCTTAAGGTCAGCATAATTGGATAAACAAGTTCACCATTGATATGAATATTCATGCCTTCACTTGGGAGGACCATTATTACGCGCCGCACCAAACCACTTCGAAAATCCTCTCTCTCTCTCCTTTTCGAGGTTTCACGTCTCCCTACGAAGTGGCTTCGACATGATGTCGGCTTAGGCCGAACTCCAACTTCACGCGTACTGTAAGGCACACACTTTACAAACTAGATCTGTTGAACAACCAAAGTGTCCCCATTCAATTGAGGCGTTTGGCTAATCGAGGTGATCCCTTAACAGATACCTCCGCCGTCAGTTTCAGAAGCATATCTATGTCAGGATCCTTTAGGGATGTGACATCTCCATGGATCTAGTTGATATGACATCAACTTTATGTCAACTCAAATTCAGGAGAATTAATAACCTGTACACTCTAGACGTGGCTGATTGACGCCTATGAGCAAACGTCTCACCCCGTTAGATGAATACACGTATCCCACATCCAACGGTACTCCTCGTCTATAAATACTCAAAGTTTGGCAAGAGACAAATGTAATGAAACTGATACTAAACTAAGTTCTTCACATTCAAGTATTATAAATTCTCCTCTCCATTTTCTTGCACAATTTCGGTACCGTTCTGATTATCAACACTGACTTGACCGTCGAAGTGTATGCGACTGTCGCCACCCCCGTTGGTTCCGATCGTGTGCTCCTGACCGTGCGTTGTTGTGTACAGGGAGGAACACGTGGAGTGGCTATCGATTGGCCACGTGGAGGTCCAATTCGGGAAATCAATAGTCGTAAAAAACATCCACAACTTCTTTTATTCAAGAAGACAAATCTCAACTGTACTTGCTTGACTTTCTTCTTTTACGATACGTGCACTACATTTACGGTTGGCTCTAAATAAAACCTAACAATAAGCTTAGTTCTTCCATAAAATAACAAGATGGGCTTGTGTGCACTTCTTAGGAACATTTGCCTATTTATATAACAGATCGTATGGTAGGACACGAATTGGGAGAATTTGCACCTACTTTATTTTTAGCCCCCATTTGTCCTCATTAATTTGAATTAAAATGGAAAGGATATTTTTTTTTTTTTTTTTTTTTTTTTGAAAAATGAGTGGTTGCAAAAGAATGAAAAATTTTCAATTTACGTGTAATATTATTTTATTGAAGATTGTGTGGTTAAAAATTTAATTTAAATTGATGAGAATTAAAGGAGGGCTTAATTAGGTTCTCAAGATTCTCATCCTATTCTTTTAATGGGAGGAATAGTATAGGAATAACATTTCTCAGGCTTTGACTTTATATCTTTTGGAGGCATATAAATTGAAATACGAAAACTAATATCACATCATTTTGAAATATTTTTATACATTAAGCATGTCTTGTAAATAGTGATTGTGTCGGCCCTAGGAGAGTAACACAAGGTCAATAATGTAACTTCAAGTCATGCTCAATAATGGCATTACATTTTGACATAGGAAAAAGAAAGTAACATTTTAGATATCTCTAAATTATGTAATTCAAAATTGTTCGTAATCTTGATTTGAAAAGGAAAAAAAAAAAAAAAGATAAAGGGGCAATTTTGTCATATAAAATAATTGGTATGATGGAGATCTAGGAAATACGGTAGTGTGAGGAGAGACACTTTGCTATTAAGCAAAAGGCTTAGTGGTGGCAAGAGGGGAAGAGAAGTGTATTCATTTAAATAATAATCACTTAATATTTAAAATATTATTAGTAGATTATGATATCAGATAATTTGTGTTATATCTAAAATGACATGATAAGATTTTTGTTAGCCATTTCAATGTACCATCTAGGTCTTAACCAAAAGGTTAACCACAAGTGTTTTGAGTCTTAAAGATAATGGCAATGAGATTTAAATTACAAGGGTCAAGTTCAGGCCAAGTAAAGACTGTCGACTCAATCTAATAGGATTAAGATGTTAATTGATCGTTGCCACCTCCCTATCCACCTGTTGTAATACATGTACACTTACAAACACCGTTAGTTTGCAAAGATAAACCATCTAAGGGTTTGGTTTTGTGGCAATTTACACACCAATTCTCAAGTCAGTTGCTGAAAAATAAGAAAATTTATGCAAGGAAAGCAAAATGGACAAAGATCCAAGAATTTGATTTTACACCTATTTCTTCGTAGTGGATCATTTACTTGAAATCTAAGGTGTGGGTATTTGTACCTTTCACCTTATGTAGGACACATGTTGCTCTGTATTTGGTAAGACCGTTCTCAACAACTAATTCTTGTTTAATTTTGTTTTGAATTTTTTAACTGTTTTCGATTACGTGGAGTGGACTGTGGACGTTTTGCCATGTGACAAATGAATACTATGTTGTTCTTTATTTGGAGCTAGAAATATGGTGTCACGTGATCTATGCCTTGCAATCCCTCTTTTAGCTTTATATGAGATTTAGAGGATTATTTCAATGCAAATAAGTGCATCATTCTCCTTGCCTATGGGGATTGCAAGGTTGATGTCCATATTCTTTTACCTAGCCAGAATGTTCGAGAGCTGACAAACCTACCGAAGATGGGATGTTTAGCTCAGTCATTTTGAAGCAACGTTGGCAAAATACCCTTGAGGCTCATCAAACTTTAAGGTTATCATAATGTCATGACTCAAATGTTTGATGTGGCACCCACATGAAACGATGTAGTAACAAAAACCATAAAAGGTCAAAATCTTAAAATACAACGTATACCAAGAGAAGACAAGGTTGAGACAACATGGAAACATACGAGCTCCCCTCTACAAAATTTGTGATAAATGTAATATCTCGAAATTTTATGCTCGATTATTTATTTGAGATATTTTTAATGTTAATTCAGGTCATTTGTATTATAGCAAGTTTGTACATACAAGGCTTATGTGGCCCTATACGTTACAAGAGGCCCACTTTTAATCTTCCCACCTATCACAGGTAGGGATGGATTATGGAGGACTGGGCCTAACTATAGCCCGATCCAGTGCCCCATTTGTTAATTTTTTGTGTTAATTTATATTTTTTGCATATTTATCTGGCTTGTAATCTCATCCTAAATCCATTTCTGATCATAGAGGGCTAATTAGTCTCTGTAACGTACATGATGTGGCCATGTACTTGTATCTTTTCTCTTTGTATTATGAATGGAACCATTCTGCTCCATGTAAAAACTTTTAATCGATTTGCTTCTAACATTGTAACAGTGTTCCTACACATAACTTCTCTTTATACTTGAGCAATCCATTATGTATTTGTAGTCAAGTTTCTCTCCTGGTTTAATCAACAAGGATTAGTTTTTCTGTTCAGCCCAATGATTCATCTTTATGCAGTTGGTATTATGCCATCGTTTTAGGATCGCAGTCCGTACATAATCAAATTCATCCTAACTGAGGACGGACACCACTCATACCAAAGCAGTCTTGTATCCAACTACCTATTTTCTTCTTGTTGGATCCTTAAGTTTTTGGAATGCTCTAAACTCTACGTAGCATCCAAATTTGGGTCAATATCAAAAAAAATATCTTTAAACAAGGTTCTAACACCATGCCAAATGTGTCCGAAGAAGAAGAAGAGTAAAACAAATGAAGCATGCTCAAAAGTAAATGGACCCTTGGACTGCTTGGAAAAATACCATGGATTTCACGTAGCATGATCTAATTCAAAAATTTCACCCAATTGAGCGCGTCTAGCATATTTTCCAAAGTAGTAGGATCTCTATAACTGACTCCATTCGTTGTCGTAAAACTCACTAGTTACATCTATTTGTTCAACACTATACTTCAATTCTGCCCTTCTAAAAGGAACAGGAACTCTAACCATTCGTTGTTGTCTACAAAACAGTGCAAGGATCAAAATCTAGACCAACT
>NC_036256.1:1308207-1310497 GCF_002742605.1 Olea europaea var. sylvestris | reverse complement strand
CTTATTTATTATTATGTATTGTTGATTTCTATGAAATAATCTTCTAAACTCAAGTTACTACTTACATTTCATTAATTTTAATTCATTAACACTTTGAAAAACTCCAGGGGAGTTGATTGGTGTAATTTTTCTTCTAATTTTAGAATTTAGCTCTCATTTGAGCTACATTATTATAAAAATGAGAATGAAAAATATAGTCGTTATAGGCCCCACGCAAAAGATAAAAAGTCAAATATGGTGACTTAATGTGATAGATAACGGTCATATTTTTCATTTTAATGAGGAAATAATGGAACTCAAATAGGGCCTTAGTAAGTATTAGCTGTTGAGTGACTTGAGTTAAATATATGGCTCCTAACTATGTGTTTGGAGCTCAAAAAAGAAGAAGAGAGAGAGTTGTGACATTAATTCGAAACCAAACTGAAGATATGGATACGTACCTTAATAACAAGAAAGAAGAGAGAAAAAGTAGAGGCATTAATACGAAGTCAAACTGGAGATATGGATACGTACCTTAATATCAATAAAGAAAAGAGAAGGAACGAACATCGAAAAATTTAATGATTGAGAACAACGGACAATAAAAAATGGATTTCTTGCTTGACTTAGGAGCCCAAATTCTGAAGTTCGCCTCAGGCCCAGTGAAATAAAGGTACGGCATTGTTCTTATAATATTTCTAAAGTGCCAAGAATACGAGGTACTGTGATGTCAAATCTGATTTTATTCACTACATATCTTACCTATCTTTCATGCTTCAACTGATAACTGGATTGTCGACAAAAGTTTTCCCTCGAGCATTCTTGGTGAATCTTGGATCAATTGTTGTGAAGACACTTCTTTCATGCCCCTGTTGATGAGAACCAAGGGGCGGAAGTGGTGTATCAGCAAACGTGAAATACATAAATAACATCAAGTTACACATCTGCTAGAATCCAAAAAAAAAAAAAAAAGGAAGAAGAAATAAATGTGAGGAGGAATACTTAGAATCTTGTTTTCCATGATTTCATGTGCATTATATATAATGGAATCTTCCATTACCATTAAGATATTATTTGCTATCCCTTAAGACTCAACATTTTCTACACTTCTTTGAACCTCAGCTCAAAATAAAGAACAAAATGGGTGAATACGTATTTCCGTCTCGATTATTTTTCGCCTACGGTTGCAAATCCTAATCGTGAAAATTCATCGAAGTTTATCCGTCTTCAAAATCCCTCCAAATACCAAGTATTTTATGGTTAATAATGCCTAGTTCTTTAAGAATCAAGCGATATTAAAAGAGGGTCCTGATGCTTCACCTCAATAACATGTTGCTTCACCAAGGATGCATCAATTGTTTACATACCAATTCCCTTTGTCCTGGTTGGTTGGAAAGAGAGATGCCATAAGTACAAGAAAAATCAATAGAAAAATTACAGAAAATACATTTGGAGGGTTTTTATTGGACGATAAAAAAAAGAAAAACAGGCCTACAAGGTGTTGCCACAACGGCACCCTATCCAAATTCTGTCCAGAAGCCTGTACTTAAGGCTTAAACCAACTGGAAATTGTTGTTTTGACAACTGCGGTCAAATGTTCAAAAATTGTACATCCCTGCACCCCAACTCAAAAAATAAAAAATAAAATAAAATAAAATAATTCATCACTTACGTGTTGGTTGATCAAGGCCTTTTCTTGCTTTGATATCACGTAAAACTCTCTCATTCAAGTATCTCAAGTTTTTAAATGAGGTAGTTCAATACTTGTTAAAGTTGTCGCCTTCTATATAACTAATTTTCAAGGTTTTCTCCTTATTATTAACTATGAGCATTCCTTCAACTCACTATGTAAAAGTTGGTGCCTCTAATGCACTTTTGCAGAGTTCCTTCAGCCCAAAGTTGAAGTTCTCAAGAAAATGCTCAAAATGGAGTTCTGATTTTGGTGATCTTGGCGGAAAAACAAAGCCCGGTTGCAAATTTTGACGACAAAGTGGCCAAAGGGAATACTAATGGAGCAGCGAAACCAAAGTATATAAACTGTACATCAAAACGAACTCGTGGCTATGTCAGGAGTAGAAACTAGAAGTCAAGAAACCAAGTTTGCTAACTGTTGCCATTTATACATTGTGAATTCACCTATGACACATGTGGTTTTTTCTCAATCAACAGTTAACAATTTACACTGATCTTTCACTAATTTTCCTATTAGATTCAGTAATTGTATGACTTAATTAACATGGTTTTCGTCTTTGTTTGATATAATCAGAGGCTTCCCTGCCGATTTTATGAGAATGTTTATGCTTTTTTTTTT
>NC_036256.1:1295724-1304029 GCF_002742605.1 Olea europaea var. sylvestris | reverse complement strand
TATGTGATTGTTTGTATATGTAGCATATGTTTGGCATAGCTTAGTTAATATATTTTTTCCTCAAATTCATTTTTAACCAAACACTCTTTGAATAAAATAATTTTATAAGTGAGTCATAATTTTTCCTACTTTTTGAATACACGTCCTCTAAAAAATCATTTTATACTTTAAATAATCTTTTCCAAACAAAGATAGATAATGTGAGGGAGTGGCAATGGAGAGGGGTGGAGGTTGTTTTGAAATATTAGAAGTCTAATAAAATAAATCTTTAAACTAATGGTTAAGATTTTTTGTTTACTATATTTGTTAAAAGAGTTGGAAAGAGTAACGCTCCCCATTATTTTTAGGAGGGGAATTTCCTTTGTCAAATTAAAGGCTCAAGATTTAGGGGGGGAAAAGGTATTACTATCCATTATTCAATTGTAGTTAGAATAATAAATAAAACACCAAAAAATACAATTCCCAACTACTTGTTGACATTATCAATTTTGAATTTTTGTTGTTGATGAAAAAAAAATGGAAAAAAACAAAAAGAATCTTTTTTGGTTGCCATGTTTGACAATTTTTTTTTAGCCAACTTTACAATCTTAATTACATTGAAACTTGCATTAAAGAACGATTAGTTTCAAAATAATTTAATAGTTTATTGCTATATAGTTTTAACGAAGAAATGAGACATCTGATATTAATTTAGAGGTATATTAGAAAAAATGGAAGTAAAACTGTATTAGCTAAATTTTCTTAATTCGTGTGAAAATAAAAGTCAGTCTTTCTTTATGGGATGGATAGAGTATTATTCGCAGTGGCGAATCCAGGATTGGAACTCAGGTAGGGTGAACATTGACCATCGACAAACAACGTCCATAGTAACGAGGATGTTTATTAATAATATTATATTAAATAATAGTAAAAATTCTTCAATCTATAAGTAAATGTACTAAAACGTAAAAAATATACATGAAAATACAATTTAATACAATCCGAAATAATAATAGAAAAAAAAAAATACAAGATACAATCTCAATCTGATTCCGACTCCTTAATTTAGTAGTATAAATAAAAATAATCAAATCACTCAACTCCTTGTACTAATTCAATTAACTGACGAGAATCTCTCCATCTTAATCAATTATCTTCGATCTATTGAGTTAAAATCATTAATCAATCCACATGTTGCTTCTACCAAATTAGTGCCAATTCCAATCCCTAAATTCTCTCAACCATCTACAGTGTTGTCTTCGTTCAATTCACACCGAATTTGTGCTAACTAAAGAAGTGATTCTATCCAAATTCAAAATCCCTAAATATCACATACTCCAATTTCACTTTTATTCCTATGGTTATTTTTCATAACTTATAAAAAATAAATTATCTCATAAATAATAAATCAAGAATGAATTAAGTGAACAAAAATAAAAAATGAGAGAGAGAGAGAGAGAGAGGCACTCAAAGTCAGTCTAAGACTGGAGATTGGAGAGGTCGGCGACGACTTGTCGCCAAGCTACAGTATTGACTTCTGAGTTCGCACTTCACAAATCGTGGGGAAGAAGGAGAATTGGAGATGGGTTTCCCGTCTGCAATGATATGGGTAATTAGTAATGGATTTTCAATTAAAGATATACATTGGACATATATTCATGGATTGGGCCTAATATTTTTTAAAAAAAATAAGAGAGGCCCATCATCCCAAACAAAAGGGCCGAAACTGAAAAGGAAAAAGAGAGAGAAAATAACCCAATTCAGTCGTCTTCTTCCTTGCTTCTTTCTTCTGCAATTTCCATCTCCGCAACTGCAAGACTGCCGCCTGAGAACTACTGAAAATTCCAAATGAGCAGCATGCACGACCGTTCAAGCAAATCTAGCTAGGGCGACCGTCCTAACTCGCCACCACCTAGATCCGCCACTGATTATTCGGTACATTCCTAGCAATTTTATTTATTTAATGGTGAACTAGGATTGACACAAAAAGATAACTACTAGCTAGAACGATAAAATAATTATAGTTACAAATTTTTAAAATCTTTTTTATTCACTTCAATCGGCTAAACACAATTTTACTCGCTTTGATCATAAAATTTTTCATTTCGCCAAACTCAACCCAAGCGAGTAGGGACAAGTATGTGAGCATTGTGAATTCAGCCAATCCACTTTATATCCTAAGGGTGCATTGTGTTTGGTACTAAGACTACTCAAATTATTTTTAAACAAAATTATCTGATTCTCAATCAGGTTAATTTAGACCAGATTATGTTTTCATGTAAATAAATACACAGACACTCGGAAATGATGTTTTAAGTTATATTAAGTATCGGTGACATTACACACCATTTAATTGGTGAATAAAAAATAAGTAAATTAGTGTACTTATGAGTAAATTCACTTTAAAGTAAAACAATACTTCTAAGTAAAAATAAATTTAAATTAAAAATTTATTATTTTTAAGTAAAAAATCACATAATTCACTTATGGTAAGAAATTACATATTAATAGAATTTAGATTTTTTTTTTCTTTCTTTCCATTACTTAAGTGTTTCTCGAAAGGCCTATTGGGAGCTCGAAAGCACTTTTAGAAGGTCGGAAGCAATTTTATATAAAAATATAACTGTTTGGTTGTATTCTAATTTGTATTAATTATGGCTGAAATTTGTATTAATTATGCTTATAAATTAATAGTAAGATTATTTTTTGAGTGATATATATGACATTTTTTTTAATTTGTTAACACTTTTCATTTATTAATGTCCAATAATATATTATAGAAAAAAAATTAAGATGATATAAGAAATTATGGTTTTTTTTTATGTTATTTTATACATTAATGTGTCATGCTTTAATGTCTTAAACAAATAATTTAAATTGCCCGATTTATGCTAGAAAAAATTCCAAGACAATTTAATCAAAATATTTAATTTTATATAAAAATAGAATAATGTTTAGTCATACAATTATAAATGTATAATTAATAAATCAAAAGTATTTTTTAGTTATATTGCCAAACAATTAATTTTATGTTCACAGCCCTTTTTAGTTGACAACCAAACAATTGTAAGCTATTTGTAACAATTCTTTTTGAAAAAGCATTACTGATAAAGCTCTACTTCTATGTTAACCCGAAATAGCCAATTAGAAGAGTGGCTTAAAAGTTCCTTCTCTCTTTGTTGATGAATCGCATCTCTCCCTTCCTTTCTTCTCTCCAAAATAAAGTCTTTTGAAGTTGTTTAATGACCAATCAATTCAAATATAATTTAAATAATTTAAATTGTATAAAGAGTTTCTTGGAACTTACTTTTAAACGTTGATTCTCTAGAATATAAAGTATTTTGTATTTAAAAGTCTCCTGAAAATACTCTTAAACCACTTAAGTATACTTCCAAAATTGATATAGGGATGGAAACGAGACGGGGAGCTCTCGCCCCACATACACGCCCCCCCCCCCCCCTTAAAAGGGCCCTCGCCCATCCCCGCCTTAGATAGGGCTGGGCGGGGCGTGAGGTGGAGGTGGGGCAACTTTTTGCGCCATTTATTACCCCGTTTAATTTTTATTTTATTTTTTATTTTTTTATATTTTCAAAATTTCAAGTTATGTCATCATTAGAGAATAAAATACAAATTCAAAATAAATTGTTTAGAAATAAAATTATTTTTAATTTTTTTTCTTCACAGGACGGGGCATCCTAGCCCCATGCCTGCCTTGCCCCGCCCCGTCTCGCCAACCTGTTCGAGACTGGTTTTTTATCCCATTAGGAGCGAAGCGGAGCGGGACGAATTTTTTTGTCATCACTATTTAAATGAAAACAATATTTTTTTTTTAAAAGCAATACTAATAAAAAAAACTCTCCTTACAACAACTGTGTGAAATGGACCCTTATACAATCCTCTATCTAATACAGTGTAACACAAAAAAATGTATCATAATTCACTTTAATACAATTCTTTCAACTCTCATCCTCATTGTTTTTATCTTTCTAGTCAACTATGGTGAGCCAAACCACTCTAAACAAAAATAAGATATAAATCTGATATAATAGAACGTGTTCAGTAGTGATTATAAGAATTGATTTTTTTACTGAGAAAAGTGAGTCTCACTTGCAAGTGAAAAAGTTAAAAATGATGACTAAAATAATGAAATAACGATAGAAAAATAATTTTTTGGTGTGATAAATTGCTAAGCATACATTTCATGGCTTTAGTTTTCTTACTTTTTCATTTCTCTTTATTACAGCATCTTTTGCCAGCAAAAACTGCCATCCACAATTAAAGAAAACAAACAGACACAATTTTCCCTTCTTCCAATGCACTTTCTTTTTAAATGAAATATTCCAACCAAACACATTCTGCCATTGATTTTCACTTTCCCAATATTATAATAAAAGGGAATCAATTAATCAAAGCAAAATCTAACAAATTTTAACATGCTTAAATAAAAATTTCAATACAAATAAAAAGTTGCTCATTTTAACATACTCAAACCACAATATGACTCGTCCCCTCAACAATTTTTTTCTTCTTAAGCTCATCTTTAACTACTTATTCTCATAATATAATATTTTGCACGTAGAAATAAAAAAAAAATCTATTTTTTAATTATACATTTTTAAAAAAAATATTATTTCAAAAATCATTTTCGCCTGAAAAACTCTTTTTAACGGTTTTCAAACAGGGGCTAAATCTCTATTTTGCCCAATTTTTAAAACTCATTTTTCTCTAATTTATTTGCAATCTCATATTTCTTGGGACTAACAATTTTTTCAACTATATATTTCATGAACTTTTATCAAAAATTACTTAAATTTTAATTTTCAAAACAGATGCTAAAAACAATGCATTTCAAAGACTTGTAAAATAAACAATTTACTGACAAGTGGAAAAAGAAGCCAGAAATAACTTAGGTAGTAGTTGGTTTGCATTTTCATTTTCCATTTTTATTTTCAAAACGATTTTTAGTTTTCCTCGAAAACGACCCGTTTTCCGCGTTTTGAGCGTTTTGGAAATTTATAATTGAAAACGCTCAAAATGATAAAAAGTCGTTTTACATTTTCAATTATAAATTTTAACTCATTTTCGAAAACATAGGACCAAATGCGTTTTCGAAAACGAAAAATAACCCAAAAACGGCAAACCAACCGCACCCTTATTTTCCAACATTTTAATTTTACAATATTAAGAACCCATTTAGTAACAAATTTATTTCTTATAAAAATGTTTTCTAAAAAGTTACAAAGATTAAAAACCCTTCCAAAAATTTATTCAGACATGTTCAAAAATATTTTTAACTCTTCAAAAAATCTACCAAAATAAACCCTAGGAATGATTCAATAATAAGCCTCTTTTTGGTTCTCTTTGTTTTAAAATTCATTTTTTTTTTTTAAATTTATTTTCAACCACATAATTTTCAAATAAAATATTTTACTCATAAATTCAAAATTTTCTTATTTGTTAAATACACATTCTTTAACAATTCACTATTACAAATTTTTGACCACTATTCTATGAAATGGTGTTCCACCAAACATGACCTAACTTCTACAGTAGAAGCAAACCAAAATGCTCTTATTGTGCCCCAATTTGATAATTATTCTTTGAAAACTTGTTTTTTTATACTCATCTTTAACAATACATTATTATAATAAAATATTCTTTACATAAAATATTGTAGAGCTTTATTTAGCAATTATAAGTTGTAAGTGAACTTTTATGCTAAGCCAAACATGTAAGAAGAATAAGAGATTAAAGAAAACGAGCATTTTGCATCAATTGCCGCTCCATAAATTTACAACAAGTTACAACATTATCAAAGTCTCCCAATCTCAATCACAACCTAAATTAAAATTAACCCAAACTACAAGGACTAAAAAATTAAATTATAAATAGAAACAACAATTAGCAGTGAAGCCCCTGAACTACTTGTTTTGTTGCAATCAAGCCCCTACCGGAGTAGCCACGGCTTGCTTCACTTTCGGTGGCCTTCCCCGGCCTCTTGGCACCCCACTTGTTGCTCCAACGGAGGTAGAAGGCGGCGGAACCCCGGTTTTTGTAGCCTTCGGCGGCCGCCCACGTTTCCTGCCAGAAGCTGCTGGGCTTGGGGCGGCTTTCGGCTTTGGAGGAGGAGGCGGATCATTGGGATCCCGGGATTTGGGTGGGCGTCCGCGGGGGCGAGGAGGCGGCAAAACAGTGCCGGGTGGAAGAGGTGTCTTGGGCTTCGGGGGACGGCCACGGCCACGGCGCGGTGGAGTATCTGGGCCCGGCCTAAGGTAATTGTTCTTGACGAAAAGGAGCTGCCCAGTGGCCTTCATCTTGTTCAGGTGATGAGAAAGCAGGGTTGAATGGGCCGGCGGGAGGTTTCCATAGGTGGCCTCGATGTGCTTTGAAATTGCTGATTTGTTTGAGCCATTCTTATCATTCAACGCATCAATTGCATTCATAATCAACTGTAAAAAAAGTCTCAATTTCATCATAAATTTTAGAGATCAAATAAAATATACTGAATTTTCTACGTTGAATTTCAGCCAATTTCACACAGATGACGAAAAAAATTCACGAAACTGTAGAAATTAACGAATTTCAAGTGAAAATGTAGATTTCAAAACTAAAAAATAAATCCACAACGAAAAGTAAAAAAATTCCAACAACTACTGAGTAAAATTCACCAAAATTTTTCAAAATTTAAAGCAAACAAAAATTAATGAACCAACGTTGAACAGAGCTAAAAAGAATAGCGCTGTACGTCTGGGTACTGAGGCAAAGTGGAAGGAGCTGCCCCCGTAGCTACAGCCGGTGCCGGTGGCTGAGCATGATTTGGAGGGAGTGGATCGTTAGTCTGGTGTTCTTCAGCCGCCATATCCACAAAACTAAAAACCTCAAAACAGAAATTTTCGAATTGTATCGAGAGAGAGAGAGTTTTGAGAGAGAAATATTTTCAGGGGGAGAGAACTGTAGAGCTGATGAAAATTTGTTGCAGAAAAATCAGTGAAATGAAGGGATTTAAAAAGGTTAACAGATCAGAGCTGGAACGAGTGAGCGAAAAAGGAGGAAGAGGATTGAGTTTTTTTGAGATTAAATCAATGGCTAGGGATTGTTTGTTTCTTCTTAATCCAACGGTTTTAAAATAATTTCACTAAATTCACCCGGATTGCCAACATGGCTGTGTTATTCCTTTATCTTAAATTTTCAAGTTTTTTGGGGGTGTTGAATTACCAGATTACCCTTGGACACCAATAAATTTCTCAGGCAATTTGAAAATTTAGGAGGTAATCATCTGCCCAAGGTCTACGAACCTCTGTTCTACGTATCAAAATTTCATTGGCTAATGAGACAACAACCAATAATAACTGGAATTCAAAAGCTAGGCAATGGGGCCTACTAGTGAGGAAGAGAACGGATTTGTTTAGGTGCTCCTCGGTATTACAATTTTCCTGTGGGGCCCACGAGCAAAGCGTGATCCTATGGCAAACAAGAGGTGACATTGTGTTGACTCTTTTCTTGCTAAGGATGTGAGATGCATACATAAGATACCTTTTTGTCTCGGTTTTGTTTTGTATTTTGCGGGCTCATTAAGAAGTAATAATATCTCCCATATTATTTCAGGAGAAAAAATAATAATTCAAGTGTATAGTTTACACCAAGTCAAAAGTGAGGTATATAATTTAAAAATTCAAAATTTAAGAGAGAGTGTGTGTGTGTATAATTAAATATATTTATTAATTAAATATAATAAATCACAAGTATACAATTAATGGTCACAAATACATAATTATAGATCACAAGTTTTTTACTGGTCATATATTGTAAAATTAATTGGTCACGGATAATTTCGATATCACAAAATCACAAATCAAAAATTTCGTAGATCACAAATTATTTCGAGGTCTCAAATCAAAAATTTTATAAGTCACAATTTATTTCATTAGTCACAAATCAAAAAAATTACAGGTCACAGTTTACTATCGATCACAAATTTTCAAATCTTTTAGTGACAAATTATTTTTCGATTACAAATTATCAAATTTTAAAGTCATAGTTTAATACTTGATCACATATAACCAAATAATTGGTTCACCGCCACCAACACTACTATCACTGCCACTTGTGAGCACCCTCCCCAACACCATCCACCACCACCATCAACACCTCCCACTTATACCTCATCCACCTTCGCCGCCAACATCTCTACCTACGCAACAAATAAAAACCACCTAAAACCTTCAACAACACCAAAACCACCACTACACCTCAACACCACCATTGTCAAAAACTACAGTAGCCCCAATTCACCACTACCACTACCACCACCACCACAAGAAGCATC
>NC_036256.1:1260025-1286239 GCF_002742605.1 Olea europaea var. sylvestris | reverse complement strand
TTTTGGATATGCTCGAACTGCTCCTTATATCCTTTGACTCTACGGAAATCTATCATCTTGATAGTGTCTTCTAATGTAGTTTCATGAACTTCACTTTTCTCAGGCTGGAAATGCTTAGAAGTGGTAGCTATTCTTATGACATGGCTTACTGGAAGCAACTTATCTTCTTCTTCTTCATCTTCCCATTCAGGACAAGCAGAGAAAAACCTAATATAAATATTTTTGTGTTTAAGAACTTAACAATATCTTTCAATAGCTCGAACAACATCCTTGGCAGCATAGAAATTTCTTTTAATGATTCAGACGGGTAAATACAAATTATATTTTCCATTTCATAAAGAGTGCGAACCCAATAAGCTGGAGCTCCTAAATATAGATTAACTTTGTTATAAGTTCTATATGTTAGAGTTTTCATTCATCCTCCTATACTGGTGAACCAGCAATAGGCAAGATTGAACAATACGTATACCAAAATAAAATCATCTTTATTTTTTATATCCGTAACACCAGAGGTGTTGCAGGCTTTGATAATATTTAAGCGATTTAGCTCTGGTATAGAGATACTATCCTTTGTATAAATTTTCTTCGGTGAGGGAGACAAAGCAGTATTCTTCTTGACAGATAGATTATGAAGCTTTAATGCTTATTGTTCAATATTGACATAAAAACCTTCAGATTTATTGGCACTAGGGCCTTCAAATAATATAGCCCTGTTGGCTTTCTCAGATACTGGCTTGACAGCAACCATTTCCATCAGTGTTATCCTGGATTCTATTCAGCTATCTTCACATTCATCTCGAACTTCAATGTCTCGAGTTCCTTCTTGATTTGCTCCATTCCTGGTTAAGAAATCTTGAATAAAATTGTCTTTTCCTTTAATATGGACAATATCAAATTTAAATGGCGCAAACCACATTTGCATTCTAATAAGTGGCCTTTCAGCTGCACTTGTTCCAAGTTTATTTGTCAATAATGGTTTCACCCGAGTATTATCAGTTCTAATAAGAAACTTCTTTGGTAACAAATAAGGTTCAAATTTTGCTACTCCTTTCTTAATAGCCAAACATTCTTTACGACTAATATCATATCTGGTTTCTATATCCTTAAAAGCACCTCAAGTGTATGCAAGAAGCCCTTATGAGCATTTACACAATGGATTACAAATAAATTCTTCATAATTTGCTTTTCTTTTGAGGATTGCTCCCCAGTGCAATAGAGATGCGTCAGTTTCTAAAATATAAAAATCATCATCATTTGGAATATTTAATTCAGGTAATTTTTCACATATTTTCTTTATTTTGTTTACCATTTCAATATCTTCTTGTTTCCATTCCCATACAACTCCTTTTCTAAGCTTTTTAGTAAAATAGACTTTGTATTTTGAACAGTTTTTTATAAATTTTTCAGAATAATTTAGTAATCCAATAAAGCTTTGCAGCTCTTTCTTATCTCTAATTATTTCTGGAAATTCGATAATCTTTTTTTCAATATGAGGTTGTTGGAGTATTTTCTCTTCTGTAAAAATATATCATAAGAATTCAATTTCAATTTTAGCTATTTCTGCCTTTCTTTCTGATAGGGCTAGACCATATTTTTGAGCAATATAATAAAATTTTTTTAAGGTGTTCGATATGTTTTTTTAAATTTTTACTATAAATAAGGATATCATTTACATAAGCAATACAAAATTTTTTTATTGGTCTAATAATCTTATCCATTCTTTGTTGAAATATTGTTGGGGCATTCATTAATCCAAATGGCATAACATTCCACTCAAATTGTCCTAATGGATTGGGGGTAGTAAAGCTAGTTAAAGGTTTTGATGCTTTGTCTAGTTTTATTTGCCAATATCCAGATTTACAATCAAATTTTGAATATAATTTACTTCCTTGTATTTGTTTTATTAACAAATCTTTTATTGGTAATTTATAGCTATTAGGTATAGTTTTAGAATTTAGATCTCTAATCAATTACCATTCTAGCTTTTCCTCTTTTAATTTCACTATGATTTCTGGCCATAAATGCAGGACCATTATATGTACTAGATGATTCTCTTATAACTCATAATCCTAAAAGTTCTTTAATTTGTATTTCAAATTCCTTTTTGTCTTTTTCGCTATAAGGAAATTGTTTTCCTGATATCTTAACATCTAGATTTTTTAATTCAATGGTTGTCATAGGTTTATCTTAGTCCCATTTCGCTAAGGGATGTTCATGATAACATTCTTTTAGTTCAATTTTAATATTTTCTAATTCTTCTTCTAACTTGTTAATTCTTAATACATGAATTCTTTGTTTTTGATTGATTTCTGTATAACATCCACCACGATTACCTGTAGAACTCTGATGTCTAGGTTTATGGTTAATTGGATGATGTGCAATTCCAATTGCTTTATAAATTTTGGATGTTTTAATTTTGTGATTACAAGGTGTAGTAAATTCAAAACTATCTTTATTTTGCGTAAAAGGGCTATATGTATAGATAAAATTTTCTCCTAAGAGAATATCACATCCAATTTTATTTGTAGCGAATATTTGTGGAATAAAACATTCTTTATTTCCAATAATAATATGAACATTTTTCACAAAATCTCTATATATTTCAACAATATCACTAGCTATTTGACCGTAAGTTGTTTTCTTATAATCTCTTTTATAATAGTGTTCTGGGAACACATTTCTTTTACATAGGCAAATTCCTAATACAGTATCAAGTATTGCATGAAATCTTATAATACAGTAATCTGGTAAATTGAGAGTTATCTTAATATATGGGCTCAAAATACTAGTTTTGATTGATCTAATTCCTTGTAACATATAAATTAATTCTTTGTTTTTATTAACTCTAGGCAACATTTTTTGTTTACCTTCAACAGTTATTTGTAGTATGTTTTTCTGAATAACAAATGGTGATACATTTTCAAGAAAGTTCATTCCAAGTAATATTGGGCTAGTATCTTTTCACTTTCTATAATCTTTATGAATTTTAAGGTTTAGCTTAAATTGTTCTCCTTTTACGTCAGTAAAACTTAGTTAAGATTAACAAATGTTTTAATTTCATATTTAATTCCATGATAATCTGTAAGAGTTATTCCCTATGGCAGATTTTCTTCTACTAAATGATCGACTAAGTCTGCTCTTATATGGCTAGTACGAGCTCCGATATTAACAAGGGTTATGATTTCTTTGCAGTTATTTTGATTATTGAAATATTCTGTTAATATAAGGAAATTATCTTCCTCACTTTTTCTTAAATCAATATCAATACTATTTCTAGGTATAGTTGTGTAATTTCTTCTTGTATATGGTCTACTAGAGCTTGAGAGTTCTCTAGTACTGATACTTCTTTCTATTCTTCTACTAGGCATTCTAACTACAAATTGTCCAAAAATATTCAAAGTTGCTAATCCTTGATTACCTACATTACTGTCTATTCTTCTAGATCGTTGATGAAAATCAAGTAATATCTCTTGTGGTAACGAAATGTTACAATCACTTAGCATTCTTGGTGATGTAAATTGTGCTAGGTTTTTAAAGTCTTCATGAATTTCTATGAATTCTCCTGAAATTTTATTGATTTCTTTTTGGTGTGTAGTAGTAAAAGCATATAAAGCTTTACAACGTAAAGTTACAGCTTTACTTCTTGGTGGCATACTTAATCCATCAATTTTGTAATGTAGATTTAATCCTAAACTTAAGTTTTCATCTAATATAGACATGGCAAATCTAGATCTTATAGTAAATATAATTTTCTTATATACAAAATTTCCAGAGACAACTCCTAATAGAGCGTCCATAGGATCATGAAGTATCCTATTAGCCATTAAATATATTTGCATAGGAATATTCATTCCCTCTCTAAAGTATCCTTTAATCATGATTTGGATTCCTCCAATCACTATATTCTTTAATCTTTCTCTAGTGGATCTTTTAATATTTACTAATTCTCTATTAACACATTCTCTTGTAATTAAAGGTACAATAGTATTGCCCTTAACATTTTCTATGTTAATATGCATTTCGTCATATTTGGCAATGTATATAGTTTTGTTAAACCAAGGTAGTATTGGTTTAATAAAAACATCTTTATCTCTTAAAGATATCTGTTTTTCTTTTATAGCTCCATATCTTTCTTCATCAAACATAACAGTTTGTGAAGTTCCTTCTTCACTATCTAAGGTAGTTTCAACAGTATCAATAATTTCTTGATTCATATATATCTGTTCATATTCAGGTTTCCTCAATTTCTTTAATATCAAGCTCATAAATTGAGTTTGTTTCAGCTAATTCGTCTAAATCTTCAATTATCTCAAATTCTGAATCGCATTCAATTTCTTCCATTAATTTAATAGATTTAACATTTTCTGTTTTATTTTTATTAGGATAGTTGGGAGAGATATGTCATAATTCATTACAGGTAAAACATTTGCATTTTTTATAAAATTCTTCCTTAGATTTCTTCCAAGGTTTCTTATATTGGTTATATTCCTTATTCCAAGGTTTTTTCTTCTTAAAATATTTTTGGTGATTCTTAAATCGTTTATTTTTCTTCCAAGGTTTTAAATATTTCATAAATTTCTTTTTATAATATAGTTTTTTAGATGGTTGGTGACAACCAAATTGTAATACAGATGTTATTTCTCCATAATAATATAAACTAGCTTTTTACCATGTTTTCTAAATAGGCGTTGGTACATAGATTTTTTGTACCATTCGGCGATTTTTCTTTTAGCGAATGAAGTTCTCATTCCTAAAGTATCAACTTTGTGGTTAGAGTCTTCCCATTCTATTTTACTCCAATAGATTTGGTAATCTTCAAATAACTTTTGACCCCATGGCCAAGGTAATTTAAGAAAATATCTATTTAATAATTTTTTATCTTCTTCTGATAGATTCCATTCTTTTATAGATTTAGATGGTTTGATATATATCTTTTCAAGTTTCTTAGTATATTCATTTAATTCACACATGTCACAAATTTTTCATAGTTCCATTTCTCTTTCAGCTTGTAAAGTTTCTTGAGTAATCATATCAATTTTAGTTTCTGGTATAACTTCTCCTAATAATAGGTGTCTAAAAAAAATTTCAATTCGTTTTAACACTTCTTTAAAATTTTCAACATCTAAACTTTCATTGCTATCTATGGTAGTTGTAGATTTTTCGTCATATTTAATTTTATTGTTAGTTTCTTCAGAAGTTCTTCTCCAGATATCTGAAGTAATTCCTCTAAAGGTGTGGATTATAAAATTATACGCTTGAGTGGTATTCCATTTATGAAAAGCAACAGCTAAATCAATAGTTTTTTGCGCAAGAGTCAATAATTTCACTTTTATTATTGCTATCATCAATATCTAACTATATTCCTGTAGTAGGAATTTGTTCAGTAAATAATTTTACTGGATTATTATCTCTAAGATGTATATGTTTGGTTGATATAGTTTTTGGTTCCTTTTTAAAATTGTAGCCTTCTTGTTCTTTTATCCATTCAAAATTATAGTCATCAGATTCAACTTGAGTCCAATCTGTATTAATATTAGTTCTACTAGTTTCTCCAATTAACGGCCAGTTTTTAACTTGTTGATTTAAAGGTGGAGTATTAATTTCAGTAGTTTCTTCTTTAGGTGGAGGATCATTCATATATATATTCAGTTTGCATAGCTAATTGTTCTAAACTTTGTTTATAAGTTTCTAATTCTTCTTTAGTAGTTTCAAAGAATTTTGTTTCTAATTCTACTGTAACATATGCCGGTAAGGGTGGTTCAATAAAGAAATAAGAATCTTTTTTATTTTTTAATTCTTTAAATGTTGATTCAATTTGTTTATATAGGATTTTTGGTCCTATCTTAATATAGTTATTAACAATTTCTAAATTTGGTTCCATATTTTTTATACTAGTTATGACATCTTCATTTATAATGTTTGGTTTTCCTAAAGGCTTAGCATAATTATCATATTGTTTTAAAAATTGATTTATAATAATGTCTTCCTCTTCATATTTGAGAGATTCATCTACTAGGATTTGTAATACTTTATTTTTTGTTTCAACTCATTGTTGAGAATTATTAATTTGTTTTATTTCTTCACTTAGAGATTTATATTCGGTACTTAAATTTATTGCTAAATCTTGCAATTTAATACGATTAGTATTAGTTAATATACCAATATTTTGTAATTCTTCTAAAATCATTTTATATTTTCTATTAATTTTAAATAATATATTCTTCAGTTTCGTTACTAGACTCTGATACCAATTTTTTACAAGGCGGAAAAAATTAAAGATAATAATTTGAGCGCTTAATTGAACTCTTTTAAAATTAAGATGGCTTGGTTATAAATTTTATGTTGAGGGTATTTTAGGTAGATTTTAGCATTTGAATGGTCAAAGGCCATTTTTGGCCTTCTTAAATGGATCAATGCCATGTATTTCCCTCATTTTAAGCAAAAGCAAAAATCCCAAATCTAAACATAGAAGCTAAACTTCCAAATATCAAGAATACATGCCAGTGCCAAGCCAATATCAAGCGGAGATCCGACTAAAACTACCTTGAAGTACAATAGCCAGAAGTCCACTTCTGAACAATAAATAGTAAGATTATCAACCACGTCTATAAATCTTGTATCATATCAACATGAAATTACATTTTTATTTGTTCTGTCTTCACAAAAAAAGATGCGCATATGATTCCAGCTGAAAAATAATCTTCCACGCAAATGGTTGCACCACCACACTGCTTCACTCATTTGGAACTTGAAAAAATCAACTAGGCCGAGTAAATTACATTCCGCAAATATGTGCATCATTATTATAGAAGGCTAGTGCTCCCAAATGGGTTGCTTGTTTGCGGATGAGCAGCAGGGTTGACAGGAAATGCTCCAAGACCCATATCGCCAAAAGGATTTTGTGGGCCCATCAGTAAATTTTGTTGCTGTTGGGGGTGGGGATAAGCAGGTTCGAACGGACCAAAAGGATTACTTTGATATTGAGCCATTGCCGCCATTTGAACAGCTGGGGGAGGAGCAACAGTATTGGATAATGCAAATGGATCAGCCACTTGAAATGGATTGTTAGCAGGTGCTCCATATGCTGGTTGCTGTGATGCTCTATAAGCAGATTCATCGTACAAACTATTAAGAGTGAGGGAATCCAGTCCACCAGCCTGCCAAGCAAATATCGACAAAGCAAAAACTATAACCACTATATGGAGATAAAATTAAAGTGTTGTTTTACCATAAGTAGCCAAATGTTTGTAGTAAACAAAACAATGAACACTCTATTTGTAGTTTCAAGTGTCGACAAACACTTTACGAAGTACCCCAAAAGAATAATTATATTCATCGAAAGATGATGATCAGCATCTAATGTGGCATTGGGGTCACTACTGCATTCTCCAATAATTGAAATGCATTTCTTCAGGAGAATGTGGCTGTGACCATACTGCCACATATGCTGCTGATGAACAGCATTACTCGTACCCGAAATGCTTTCTTTCATTAATTTACTGTTAATAAATTTTTTGGCAGGGTTTTGGCATGTAATCGAAAGCATGCCATTACTTTGGGCAGAGTTTCGAATTTATATGCTCTTTTTTACAAAAAATTGTTTGAAACCCATCTGATCCATACCACTACATCCTTCATTGACAATTAAATTTACTGTAACATTATCTTTCTTTCTTGTTAGCGTATTCCATTTCTTTTCAAACTGAAATTAATTATTTTCGTCATTAAAAGGAAGTGAAAGCACCCATATTTGAACTTAAACAGCTTATAACAACTCTCACTTCTAGCCATGTTCTCTTATTTAAACTTATTAGCATACTTCACATATTCTTCATTTCTAAAACTGAAGTTTCCACAATTTTTTCTTTTTATTTTTAGAGGGTGTGCGTGGGGACTTTTAGAAACTTAAAATGTGTACCGACTTTTTCTAAAAATCTAACTTTTAAAGTTTGTGCGCCAGCCCCTTAAAAAATATAATTATCAATCCCAGCCAACTCTTTATTTGGACAAAAGAGGCTCAGGAATTCCAAAGCTTAGATTGGATCCTTCTAAATTGTAAATATTTTCGTTCCATGTCAGGATAAGCTGATACTTCGCATCTCCATTAATATCTTTCTCCCTTCAGTTCCCATGCAGTCTGCTCTAACTTCACACTTCATATCACATATGCAAACTACATTTCTATAAAAGAAATCTTTGACACGTGCCAAATTCTATTGCCTAAAAATGCTTAATGCACACCATCCCTAGGCACATCCCCAGGAATGGAAGAAATTTAATTATTCTAAGGGATGAACACAACGTGAAGATGGGATATGCGCATGGCAGAGATAATGATGTTAGTAATTCACAAAGTTACCAAGTGCAGAAGAACCTACTAATTGCCTGTCCTGAACTGAAGATAAGTTGCTGCCGGGAGTAGTGACCAGGGCAAGTTCCCATCCAGTAGGGTCAAAATCTTTGGATTGCGAAGCACTAGACTCAAATGTAGTATCTGCAGCATTATAAGATATCCAAAGATTCTTCTTTTAAAACATGATGAAGTAAAGAAGTTTAAGCAGAGCAAATAAGTCAAAAGAGAAAGGAGCATGTAGAAAAGTCTAACCAGATGGAACTATGGCCAAAGCCAACATATTGCTTTCCTCAATAGCAGATGCATCAGGTGCAATAGCATTCAAGCCCTGAAATAATTTATATATAAAATTGGATGCAGTAAACGGAACATGGAAATGCAGATAGCAGATTATTTGAGCACCAAAACTCAAATCACAATTTTATGAGAATAACAGGAAATAAGGAACTCACCAGTAAATCATCAGTGTCCAGGTTATTAGCAGGAGGAGGTGAAGGGGGAACGGCTGCCTCCGTAGTTGAGACAGCATCACCATCTGAAGGAGGAGGCTTAGCTTCCTCAGACAACACTTTTGCGTCTTCGGAAGGTGAAGGAACATCCTCTTGTCTATACGTCAACTGAAGCCTTTCCGGATATTCCTGAAAGAATGATCATAATTAGAAAAGCATGCATTGCTTCAATTAGAGTTATGGAAAATATCTTCAAAGATTGTTATATGCCAACAGTCCATACATAGAAAGATATAAAAGATGCATGTAAAATCCAGGAAAAAAATGGTGCTACAAAATAGTGTTTCCATGGGCGGAGAAATCAGAATTTCTTCACGGCAACAGAGATTACTATTGTAATCCAATACAGCTGTAACAACCTATTTTAGGAAAATGCCAAATCTGTCTAATTTGGTCACAAGGGGCAGGATCGTGTGCCATGCTTATGGCTGATTGCATTGTTGCAATAAACCTTCATAGGAACTTCCAGTCTCACTCCCAAGACAACAAGACTCATTCTTATCCAAAAACAACAAAATGGAACCTTGAACCATTGATCTAAATTCGTCTTCTGCACTTTATCTGGCCAGCACTGATTGTTTCAAACTTCTTCTAGTCATATGATTCCTCCAATAAATGTACAATATCAACTGCCAGATATTTGGTCACTGACAGAAACAACTCAATATGCAATGATATAGGCTTCCACTCCATCTTCACACCTTCTCCATGTAAAATTGATTTCCCAATTTGGACAGAGAGTGTCAGGCTCCATCTCTTCTGCAGAAGAAGCCACCCCCATATGCACTTGAGTCCATAGACAGTCCTGATATGTTTCTCCCATGGTGGATTGCATAAATTGACTGATTACAACAAAATTCGAGAAAATTTTGGCCACTGAGTTTGAAAGTTGTGACTTGGGGTTAGAGTTTTCACTAGGAAAAGTAAGAGTAGTGTTTGCAGGGAGCATATTTGTTATTGCAGAAGACAAACAACCATAATAAGGATAGACGTGACAAATGGATACAGGACTAAACAAGGAGTCCGGGAAAACATCTGGGTAATGAAATCTGGAAATATACGGGATTTTGGTAATTGAGGCCCAGGCTTCTTGAAAGACAAAAAAATGGTAGAAGACATGGAAGGCGAGAAAAAATAAAATATTTCTGCAACAAAAGAAGAGCAGGAAAGCAATGAAAGACCACCAGATTCTATAATAGATCAGGAAAAAAAAGCTAGAAGAGGACGAAATCAGAATTTCATTCACACAACTATTGAGATTATCAAAAGGATTCATATACAGCCATGAGAACTTATTCTAAGAAACTACAGTTTTACAAGGAGAATTTACAGCCTACAATCTACATAGGAGTAATACAATTATAAAAGAATCATAAGAGGAACTAGAAAGTAACAACTTCCAATAGTGTGGAATGAAATACTAACCAAAGTTTCATTGGGAACAGAAACCATCCGTGGTGCTTCTCTTATATATTCCTCCATGGTCACGAGAAAGGATTGTGGAGGCTAGGGGAAAAAACAGTAAAAAAAAAGGAGAGAGAGAGAGCATGATGCGTAAACTTCTCATCTGAATATTAAAGAAAATTACTAGAAAGTTAAAGGCACAAAAACTTATGGGGTCTCTTTACCTCTCTCAACACAGGGAACTGGAAGTTTCTAGCAAGTTCAAGTCCTTTGCAAACTTCATAGAAATCAGAAAGATTAGCAGCCTGCGTAATAACATACAACACTTTTACAACCCGCCATCAATCAAGTACAAGGCCCTCACTTCCTGATCTATGAGTGACTAGAAAACATGACAAATCTAACTGAAGCTTAATATTGAGGTCTGCAGAGCAAAAAACTACCTGCTGACCAGCTCTTTTATAGATGTCAAGAGCTTTAATGGCTTCATGTCTTGGCATCTCAAAAAACTGAAATGGAAAATCGAAGAAATTAAACAACCGTTAAAATATAGTTAAGAAATTAATCTGGCAAACCTAATAGCTATGTCACCTTGTCAACAAGATTGATAATTCCATCATTTATAGCGCAATAAATTTTAAAACTCTCTTTGAGCACCTGAAATCACATATATTGACCAGGAAATGTAAGCAATCTTCATATTTTATCTTAAATCAATCATGCATGGCAAATATGAATAAAGATTCTCAAAAAAGCAACTGGTATATTTTCTTACTTTTCTTTTTCCACAAGTGAGAAGGAGGGAGGTGAAAACAATGAAACTTTCATTTTCCCAATATCCTATCAGAGTATCAGTCTTCCCCTTCCCAACCAGTTTCTTTTCTTTCCATGTTTACAGATGATAAGGTTTTTTAATATATTTCTCGCAGTTTAACCTCATACTAAATGCACCAAAGGACTCATTTCCATATTTTCAAGTTTACCTTTATTCCTTTTTCCAGTGAAGATTATGGAATTTGCTAAGCACGTCTACAATCTATGTCGGAGGTACAGAGTTAGATCGCATACCAGGGCAAGGGCATACTGAATCACATAATTGCCAACAGCTGCTCCTTCAGGCTGAAAATTCACAATGGTTCACAATATTCAGTTTTCTATTATACTGTTAATGAAGAATTTCAGAGTTTACAACAGGAAGGTTGGAGAATAAATTAATAAACTGGAAAATGGATGTGCCCGTGAATTATTGTTATGAAAAATCAGAGAGTACCCGGCATCCAATAAGACGGTACAGCAGCTTCTGCAAGGCAGGCAGTTGATTCAAAAGTTCTTCACTGTCCAAGTTTCTAGTTCTACTATAACCCTGCTAACCAAGGAACAAAACTATAAATTTCAACCAAGGTTGGAATTAATAAACCATGAATTAAGCTGGAAATGATGTTCTTAAATAGAGTTTATCTTTTTAGCTACTCCATAGCCATGGGATTGAAATTTTATCTCTAGGACTAGAAAAAATTCACAGGCTTAAGCCATCTGAGCATCCATATCAAGGAGGAAAGCTGAATTCCTATTGGCGATCACAAATAATAGCAAAACCCTATCATGTTTCAAAGTATAGGTCCAGAATATTCCAGAAATTCCCTCAGTAATTAGCTTTATAATTACTGTCTTACTAAACATATCAAATGCAAACTGATGAAAGTATTCAACTCAACTATAATCATACAAGCTTACTCTAATGGGAGAGAAGACATTTCATGAAGAATGAATATCATACTCCACAAATAAGATTGTAAAGCAAAAATTTCCCCAAATTATGATTCACAGGATGCTCATGAGATTCGCTAAATGATGCAACCTTCTCTTGGCCTTGTGCAGGTCCTGGAAGACGCTCGGCTTCAATGTCATACTTCAGTATCCTAAAGCATTCAAGTCTTTCTTCCAAGAAGAATGCATATGTCCGTACCCAAGCAGAACAATCCCAAGCTGGCAAAAGAAAGAAGCCATGCATTATTCTTGATTCTCGGGCAGGGGGATGATAAAAGACGAGCATAAAAATCAGGGAAAAAAAGGTCACTGGCCTTTACCAATGGGACTTGAATCATCCTTAAAATTGGACAATTGAAGGATGCGCCCTCTCTGCTGGAAATTCAAAAGTTCCTCCCTAAATGTCGGATCACCTTCTCTCAACATTCTATGGATAACTATCAGTGTTTTTAATGCAACCTGCTAGGAAAAGCACCAGGTTACTATATATAAATACATGACCATGTAAGCTAAACAGAATTTACTCTATTCCATGCTGTGAAAACATTTTTTATCCCATAATGATATGATCTGAGTGTACAAACAGAACGTATACTTAGAATATATAATTAAGGTCTTTCCTTTGACCTTGGCTACATTCATAACAACTCTGATGTGATCAACCAGATACTGACAGTCCAGTTCCAGAAAGATAATTGATTCAAAACCTTGGAAAACAAAACTTCATGTCTAAATGAGACCTTCAGAAATCCTTAAAACAACTAAGAGTAATGAACTTTTTTTCTTTGATTTTTTTTTTCAACCTACAGATGCGAAACAAAAACAAAATTTTTTGCTTTACTTGGAATCTTAATGTTGCATTGATGCCTCTAGCATATAGAGGAGAATGATGTCTAGAGCCCAGAAGAGTAGGAACAATGAAGAGAACTCCGAAAGATTGTGTGCTGTATACACCAGCTTAAGCAAAATAGAAGAATAGGGCGAGGGGAAAAATTCTTTTAGTGTATTTGTTCAATGAGAGATGCCAGTCTGTTTGACTCCAAACATTCTCTGAGTCCTTGAGCTACAACAAAAAGACGGTAGCCATTCCACCATGGGAAAGGTGGCTACTATAAGTGAGAGTCACCCAATCTAATTAATTGTGAATCTAGGCTAATCTAGAGGGAAGGCAGCAATTAAAACATAAAAGATCATTTATAGCTCTAAATCATTTACTGGTTGATGTGAACATTCACTGAAGATTCTTCCAGATGAAGTTTCAGGTCACAATCTTTATAATAAGCATGGAATTTTGACAAACTGTTCGACACATAAAAGATTTGGCATGAGTTTCCAAATAAAACACAAGAAGAAGTTGATAATATGCACTGTGGAGTCAAGGAATGTGAGCTTTCACTGGCTCACTGCATCAAAGAAGAATGCAACTCAATGTTTCAAATGATTCATTCTTGGTCAAATAAATTCTGATAGATTCACTTGGGCAGCAAATCAAACCAAAAAAGGCCAGCTACAAGAATATTATGCAATACTGAAACTCAAGCCCCGTGAAAGCAAAATCCATACCGTCCAGTTATGTGTCTTTGCCAACCTCCTTGCAAGTGCATGCATGCAGTATGCAACATCAGCCCGAGGCCGAATTGCTGATGTGGAAGCCAAAATTTCTACAAGAAGCAATAGAACAATAATAGTACTGTGACAAAATCACTCATTTTGACTACATGATTATGAATTCCCAAATCAAAAGCCTCCAAACCTTCTAATAAAAAAGAAACCCGGATTGTAAACTTATTTTAATTTAACATATTGGAATCCATGTTAATAATAATATTTCTTCTTGAAGACCCGAAATTCAGAGGTTATCTAAAATAGCAGAACAAATTTCCTAGTAAACACGAATTCAAGAATAAATTTTCCCACAATTTTCTTAAAACAAACTGAAAAGTGAAAACCATGTCCAGAATGCACATCCTTTAAAAATGAAGCCAAAAAATTTACCATTCTCCTTGAGGTTCGGCCAAAAGGATAAAAATCAAATTCTCCTAAAATATAGAAAACCACCAATTGCGGATCTATTATTATAGATTAGAATATAAAATGAAAAACTTACTTCTGAGGTGTCTATCTTTGGGTGGAACTTCTACGTGATTTGTAGCCTTGACAATCGCCACATCCACATCCTATTTTAAGCCGTCCAAATAAGAAAAACCCATAAATCCAATCATCAAATTTTTATTCCCAAATTCTTTCTGTATGCAAATAATCAAAAACAACCGTACAAGTATAAATTTACATAGAAATATAAAGATAGCGAGAGAATAAAGGGTTACCTTGTAATCGGAATTAACATGGGCAAGTCCAACTTTGGTTTGATCTTTTAGAGCTCCGTATGCTTTTCTCCATGTTTGAAGTGTGCCCATTTGCCTCTTCCTCCGTTCAGATCGCCGTATTTTTCTTCTCTCTCTTTTTATTTTTTATCTTACAAATCGGAATTTCTCTCTTTCTTGCTAGAGAGAGAGAAATGGGGCTTTAGTTTTATTGTTAAAATGGAAATACAGATTTTCCCTCTGTTTTTTATTTTCTTACTTTTTCCGCAAATGTTTCGTTAGAGGCCACCTAACTTACAAATTTCTTTCATATTAATCACTAAACTTCATTTTATTTCACTTCAATTGTCCTGTCCGCTCTCTCTGATCGTGATCAAAAGTAAACTCAATTCCTAGATAGTCGATCAAATGTATGAAGCGACACTTGTCTGACATTAAATAAATAGTTTTATTACCCTATGAAAAGGTTTGAATTATGAATTTAAGAATTATAATTATTTCAATTTGTTCGACAAACTACCTTTGACTTGACTAAAAGTGATCGACACAACGGTCAGGTTTAAGCTAAAATGCAAATTAGATCAAATTATATCAAAATTGAGTTATTAAAATAAAACAAAAATAAAAGTTGAAGGACTTCCTTGGTAATTTTTCCTTTTTTGTCCAGTGAAAGGGCTTTTGTTCCTTCGGTTGGGTGCTTTTTGGCGGCCCATTCGCCGTTGATGACGATACGTGTCGTTATCGCTGTTTTGACAAAAGCTTTTTATAATATTTTTTATTTATTAAAATAAATTAAATTAAAAATATAAAATATTTTAAAGTAGACAAGATTCTAAAGCTACCCACCAATAAACAAGAATTATATAATATAAAGAATCCAAGGTAGCATGTTCCTTGAAACAATTCTTAGTTGTAAATTATTATTTTGTTGTAAATTTAGCCCTCGTTTGATTCTCATTTTTGTAAGAATAAAAATGAAAAATATAGTCATTACGGAAATCATATAAGAGATAGAAAGTCAAATATGATAATTTGATGTGATGAATAACAGTCATATTTTTTATTTTTCGACCTTTTTTTGATATGTGGCATTTGCCTCCTAATAATGTATTATAGTGTGTAAATGATATTGATACCTACGTAGAGAGGAGGTGACCAAAATTCTATTGACCATGTGTCCTTCGAATTTTGAGGTCAACATTAATTAAGTGGTAAAACATGCTAGCAATTGATTTGTTAAATAAAAATTTTATTAGAATTTGATATATAATCGGCATCCACAGAAGAGCACGGTTCTCAATACAGAAATAGCTCCTGCAGAAATAATGGCTGAGTGATTTTCATTGTCCATGCTGAAATTATACAATATAGCTAAGCTAGCTTCAACAGCCCTTTCGGTCCTGATATCGAGCAATTTCAGCAATGGAAATATTGCGCACTCAGCAGCCACAACTCGGGTCGAATCCACCAACCCTTCGGATATATACTACTGATTTCTAAACCAAGGGCAGTCTATTGTTTCAACCTTGGGATTGTTTTGTAAAGGGTTACTTCGATGTTAAATGGATTTTCAAGGTCGAGATTGGGACCGAATAAAGAGCTTAGTTTAAATAGACAAGCAGCATTTCAGACTTTATTGTGAAGAAGAATGATCGACACAAGGACGTTAAGAAGCAATTTCGTGAAGTTGGATTTATAATTTGACGAAAGAGATCATAATCGAGCAATCTTGCAAAGTAGACTGACAAACTGATTTAGAAGCGCCGCTACAAAGATGCCTTCATGTATTTAAAAGCTAACTCGCTTCGAATTTGTGCTGCAGTAAGTCGTAACACCTCGCTTAGACTACAGAAGATCGGTCTCTGCATAGCACCATGATAGAGGTCAAGCATCACTTCAATTACCTATGTTTAATGGCCTCGACTAGGTCAAGTACGACAGTGATGTAGGGTACGTGCCGAAATTGATTTGCTAGTTGGCTATTTTGTGACCAATACTTGAAAACCTCAACAAATGAGGCATAACAAAAAGTATAATTGAAAAGGCAAAAAAATTCATTCTTATAGTTTATACCCATTGTTTAAACTTCAAACACAAAACATTATTCCCCATTATTTGCTAGGTCTCTAGGCAGCTTTATCTTGTCCAGTACAAGAGAGTAACAAGAATAATAATAACAACGTGATGTCATTAATATACATTTTCTGATTTTCAACACGTTAGTGCAAGTTGTAGAATACATAACAGAGAAGAAATGTTTGATGCATCTTATGTGTTTATCGACCCATCATCTCCATCCAGTGGAAATTATGAGATCACATGAAGGACACCTTTCACATTCGAGGGTCAATTGGGACAAGGGCTCAAGGGCCTTTATAACGATTAATAATTCGCTTCAGATCCTGCTCTAGTCGGGAATATGTTAGCTCTTTATTCACTCCACCAAATCACCATGTTCACTTCATCATTACCCACTCTAATATATCAAATATGTAACAAATTCATCGATATAACATGGTCACTAAGGTACTTGAAAAAACTCATAAAAAAATTCTTTTACAAACCCTTTTTCATTTGAAAGTATACTCGTAAAACTTTGCATTTACATAAGATTCACGTATCCATTATATGTATATCTTCATCATCAAGCCCATGTTTGTCCAGGCTCATATTTGATTATAGGTAGTGAATTCTTATAAATCTGTGATTGAAAGTAAGTAAAAGTTATAGATCCCAAAAAATGTGTGAAAATGTGTAATGTTTCACTAAATTATAATCAATTACTGCGCCTGTTCCAAATTGCTTTCATTTCATATAGATTAAAAAAATATATGATAAATATAGTTAAAAACACAATTTTTCTTACCTTTTTCCCAATATACCCCTACATTAATTAATAATTTAAAGAAAAATAGTTCATATTTGTCGATAACAACACATATTAAATAAGAATATATTAGAAAACTAAAAAATCATATATACTCTCAACAAAGTGGCCTATAATTTGAGATAGACAAAAAAGAATGCAAGTCTATCTTTATGGACGGAGGGAGTAAGCTTCGACAAAACACTAGCTAAAACATATAACTGGAAAATATGTAATAACACAAGAAGTTTCTGGAAAATGTTCAGGTTGAACCAAATTCAATGAAGACAAATTATTACAGGTATCCTTGATTCCTTCTAAATGAAATCTCCCAAAAGCCAAACCAAAAAGAAGAAAAACAAATATGGCGATCATTTTGCATAAACACAAAGTTGTCAGCTGAATTGCTTCATGGATTACAACCCTAAATCACAAAAGTAAAAGTAATGCCATGCGGTGCTAGAGCATCAATCTAATTGACCACACCCACACTTGATAAGTTCAATTAAATAAAACATTATGTAGTTGTCATCTAAACTGAGCCCTTGTTTGATGGGAATTAAAATCAGATTTTCAATAAATTTTGATAAAAGTTTTTGAAATGTGTGTGGTTAAAAAGTTGTGAAGCCCATAATATGTGGTTAAAATTGATTTTTTGACTTTAAGTTAGATTAAAATCTGATTTAAATTAGTACCAAACAGGGCCTAATGCTTAACACCAGAGATGATGAATAGCATTAATCAAAAAGCAAGCAAGCAAGCAAAATCAGTTCGAAATGCTACGACAGAATTTGCTTCTTTTCCACAGTGATAATTTTCCAACTATTCTACTTTAAGCAACACTATCTGTACTCGCTATTACACAAAGACCTAGCTCTTCTGCAACTTTATTCACGCATATGTGGATAGTTTTGCCCACGTTAAAGGATCAAAAAACCAATGTCTTTTGTCTCTCAGATTTGGCTGTAAATTTGCCATTTAGAGGATTATTGAGCATTGAACAAAGCCGAAAACTTGTCCCAATCCCACTCACCCAGGTTTGGGGAGATTATAGCTGCTCCCACTGCCAGTACCACAAACGCAAATGCCACAGTTTTGGCACAACTGTGCCCACGTGATATTTTGCCCAATATTACCTTACAGTATTTATCTGCGTCCTTGAAGAAAGCTTGGTGAGCAACATCCACTCCACCAGCTAATGCTTTCTCGTTCTGTGGACAAAGAAGGTAGAAAACAAGTCCAATGTTACAAGCTTATACACAAGTGTGTCTGCAAGACAGCAATGCAGGAGTGTGTGCATTTGAGGAACTCTAAAGCCATTACAATTAGACTCGAAAAAGGATGAACTACCAGCTAATCGTGATGAAATATCAGAAAATAAATACCCACTTTTTGCCTGAAAATATTTAGAGTTTGCCTCAATGCTTCGAGAGAACACTGTTGCAATGGAATCTCCTTGCACTCCTTGGCAAGCTTCCTCAAGGCTGCAACACTAACCTCTATGTTGTCCATATAAATCTTATCCTGTTTAAATCAATGTTAGAGAGAATTTTTAGGTGAATGCCATTATAAATGACCAAAAGGGTAATATAGAGTCATATTTTAAATAACAAATTGCTATAAACTGATCGAGAAGGTAAACAGGTCAAAGCTTGTAAGTCTCTTCAAGTGAAAGAGATTGGCTTTAGACAGGAGGGCTGATGTAAAATTAAGTCTCCAACATCATTTGCATAAATTCGCAGCATTAACAGTCTAATGCACAACCTGATGGAATGCAAAGGTACCAACTAAGCTTACCCATTGCTTGTAGCAATCAGGATTCTGAGTCAAACACCAGACAAATATGCTAACTGCTTCCTCGGTTAGCTCTGGAATCTCTGTAAATAACGCTGTATCAAACTCACCATGTTCTTTAGCGATTTTAACTAACTATTTAAAAAGTCTGGGGAATAAAATGTCAGTTAAAATTTGAAAATCACCTTCTTGAGCTGATTTCACAGCTACAGCCTGTATCTGCTGTGATACCTGTTTCATGGCTTTGCTTCCAGGAGCACCAGCAAGAGCAACTTCTTTCAGAGTTGGATAGATTGACTCAAACCTTTCAGTTGCCTGAAATACATACCCGAAGAAAGATAAATGAATGCACTGAGAGAAATTTACAAGAATGCAGAGCAGGACCAGACAGGGTACTGGCTGGAACTATTAAATAACGTTGCAAAAGTTCTACGATAAATCCAACCTTGACTCGTGCAGAAGATGCAGGGAAGGTTACATGTAACAGTTGGTCAAGCGATGCAGGTGGAATCAAACGCTCCCCCTTTCTAACCGAACCGTTTACTAATATACTACGAGCTTTTGGGGCTGACAGAATCCTGACTCAGAATCAAGTGATTTTATCAATTAAATGGAAAGAAATTAAAAAATATATAAAAAATAAAATAAAAAGGTTCATATCAAGTTGTGCGAGTTTCAAGAGAAAATCACCTTTCCACAACCTGCAAAACCAAATCCCTAGATTGTGGGTTGGAGCTCAATTTGCCTTTAAGCATAGGCAAAATATGATGTGCCCACAAGTACAATCCTACAGCGAGATCTCCTCGAGAGGCCTACACAAAAAGGCTCAACTTCAGCTTTTCAGAAGGAGAGCTAATGATTGACAATGATGCTAAAGTGGCTAACTACTCACCTGCACTACCATCCATACAATAACTGGAAGCTTATCTTGCCCTTGATACTTGTTTTCCCTCAAATTCGGTAATATGTTAATTAGAACATCAGGTTTCCGTCGTAATACCATAGCTAAAACTAAGAAGATGGCGACCTGACATATCAACATAAAGTAATATATATCAGTCGATGTACAATTATTAAATTGATCAAACAACATGCCATGACCACACTACATAGACAAGGATGGGATGATATATTATGAATCGATCGACGAAACAATCCATTGATCAATGGTAAGAATGTGAAAGAAGCATTTAACATTAGTAAATAATAAATGAGTTAAAAATGTGGAAATCAATTGAACAACTTGGATTGTTACACAATGACCAATCCTAAGCATGTAAGAGATGATAATTGATTTTTGGTTCTTTGTTTCTGTATGGTGTTAAAAATAATAATAATAAGTTACCACTCTAGCATCCTCAACAAACCATTGCAACAACTCAGTGTCTCAAAATTTATCATCAATACATCTGCCACCAATCAAGGCCTCTTATAGCCTTGAGGTTGGGGACCTACACAACCATTTTCAAAAACAATTTATCTAAGACTCTCCTTGGAAAGGGTAATTTAAACCACAATTTGCTAAATTCTACTTATTTTTTTCATGTATTATAGATTAAAATGGAGAGCAATAATAACACGAAACAGAAAAAGAAAGAAAGAAAAACACAAAATCTAAGGTGGTTAACTCTCAATGTGAGAGCTACGTGACACATCCACCTGTCTGCTGATGCCGCTGCAAAATTGTAGTACAAAGAACAACAGGATTACAATGTGTTTTCAGGCATATATCTCTGTCTGTTTTCTCCGTACTATGACATGCCAAAAGGAGGCTCGCTAACCTTTTATAAAGGTGGAAAATGTTAAGGTGACCCAATACATGAGTGAATTTCCCATATCTTACACGATCCCTTGCATCGTCATCTCTGTCCACAACTAGTAAAATATTAACGAAAATAATCTAAATTCACCGTTCGAGGGAACAAGAAAATCTAAAAGGCCAGGTAAATAAAAACCAAGAACCAGACATTCCATCCCTCATAAATCATATCCTTGATTACTGTTTCAAACCCTTCAAAGCCTTTCATTTCCCTAAGATTTCTCGCAGGAGATTGACTGAAGTTGTTTTGCTGTTTTTTCCTTAAACAAGTAGGCTTCATCAAAATCCTCTAAACAAATTTCTAAATGGCGCTGGGATCCATCTTAGATGGAGTCTCTCATACTAGATGACACAAATTAGCATACATGAATACAATTTCCTTAAGGGTAAATGTAAGACTCTTTCATTAAATTTTATTTTCTTTATTTATTTTTCTTAAAATTAGAATCTATAGAATTTTATAAAAGTCATTGAAATTTTGAACACCCTCTGAATAAAAAATCTCTTGATTTGGTACATCATGATTTTAATTTTTTTTTATTTTAAATAATGCTATCTAACTCACCACGGGTGCTAAATGAAACGTAAAATTAAGTGACCAATTTAATTGTATTTCTTATTCAATGTTCCATTAATGTCACTTAAATTTGTATTTTATTAAAAAAGTTTATAGCCCTTGTTCCAAAACAATTATTTCTTATATTTGATAAGTGTATTTTATAACTTATTCAAGATTTTAAAACGATAATATTTAATTGTTTTTGGATTATTTATGGTCTAAATTGTTGCATTTTATGTTGAATAGATAAAATTCAATGATGGTACAAGAAATTGGAAGAAGCAAAATTGGAGAAAATGGCTAAGTTGTAAAAGATACAAAGTTTAAGGACTAAAGTGTAAATACTCAAAAGGTTTGTCGGAACTCATGATGAAGATTCGAGAGTGTTCAGAGTCAATTGGATAAAGAATGACGTCAAATGAATTAAATATAATCAAAGTATGATCGTACGTTAAATTCCAACTAAAGAAAGTTATGCACCGTTTTCAGCCTCTTATTGGGACCCGATTTTGACATAGAAAATGTTCAAATTTGAAAATGATATCTAAAACAAAGTTGTAGCTCTTTGAGTTGACTTTCCAACGCATCTTGAATTGTCAAAATCGAGTATCGAAAAAGAAATTTATGATAAAAATACTAAACAATGTGTTGTCTATTTAGAATGTGGCGCCGCTGTGGCGCCCAGCACTACTTCAGGGCACCGAAGCATCGCCTTGGTGCTTCTGGGGTCCATTTTCGACCTATTTTGAAGTCCATAAAAATCTTACTTTTCTACACACAATGTGGCATTTATAAATACAAATTTCTCACACTTTTGAAAGGGAATTCACACATTAAGATGCAAGAAACACACTTGGAGATTAAAGAGAAAAATTCAAGAGAACAAAACAATAAGCAATTCAAGGGTTGAAGTGTAAATTGGAAGGGGAAGAAGATCTTGGTGCATGATTAATTTCTTGTTCTATATTTTTGTTCAAAATCCGGTGATATCTTCCATAATAATTTCTTATTTTTCTTTCATTACTATGAGTAACTAAATCTAATTTTAGGGCGAATAATGTAATCTATTTGAAACCTTTTATTTCTTTTATTTGAGATTCTTATTTGTTATGATTATATGTGTCGATTTTAATCATATTCTCAATACTTTGAATTTTCAGACCAATTATTCAATGATTTAGTGAACAATAATCACGTAGAAATACGAATTATTTGTATAGACCACATATTAAAATTCGATAAATTAATATAATGTGTAGAGATACCTATATTAATTACTGCAATCGTAAATAAATTCTTAAAAATATTATTTCGTTTAGCTAAATTTGATCGCATGGAGATATGAAATTGAAGTAGTTAAATAGGTTCAATGAAAATTCGAGGGGGATAAATTGAATACAATAGAAGAATTTGATTGAACACTACCTTAGATTTTATGAATCTTTATTTAACACTTAAATGTGATCAATAGGTGAAATTGTTCCACCCTAATATCCATTTATTATTTGAATTTTCAATCATTCTTCGTGTGTATCATTGTTCTTGTTTATTTTCATCAAATAGAAGTTAAAAATAAATAAATTGAGTATTAAAATATAATTCTCGTGGGAAACTATAATCCGGACTCAAAAGGTCCACTTTACTACTTGTTACAATCCGTACACTTGCGAGATATAAAATTGACAGAAAGTTTTTTGCGCCGTTGTCAAGGGACTATTTTTCTTTAATATTGGTTTGGTTATTTCTTATTTTTGTTTGATTTTTTCCCTCTTTTTCAATTGACCTACTTATTTTTCTTTGTTCCATTGACAAGAAATGAAAAGAAGCAAGAGGTAAAAAAGTCACAATGATTGATTCCAACTTAAATTAAGGTGACGTGCTTTTTGAAGCATTCCTAATCAGACTAAAACTTAAAAGGTGGGGATATGATCAACCTATCGAATTTGATAAGGATGGTTGGCCGAAGGTTTAAACTTCAAATCAATTGTTTATCAAGATATCAGACTGACAGGTGAATATTGTGGTGCATTTCATTATACTAAAAATTGCTTATATTTGGCAACTCCAATGGATGTGAGGGAACAAATCTTCGATTATCCGTATAAAGAATATTTTGATTATAGCGAAATAATTATGGGAGACATCATCATGTAAAAATGTAAAAAGATTGAAGATCAAATAATTCTAGATGAACTAAATAACATGTCGACGAAGGATTCCATTCAACCCGATGAACTAACGAATATAGATGCAGAACGTGTAGAAACGGATGAATTAATCGCAAAGGAGCCAGATGAATTAGTTGCATTCAATGAAGATGAGATTAGTTTGCAAACATCAAACTCCATTGAATTTGTGATTAAAGACGATGAGAAGATCGAAATATTTTTGATTGAGTTCGAAGCAAGCAGTTTAGGTAGGTCATACCATATTCAAAAAGGAATATACGATTCTGGAGGACGTATGAGATATAGAACAAAGTCAAATTAAGCAAACTAAGTAAGAGCTCCATAACTATATTCAAAGTGCCATGAAGCACTTGTGCAAAAGTCTAGCCAAAGATTTTAAATTAAGCACTTCTTGGGAGGCAATCCAAGCTTTTTTTTTTAAATATATTTTTTTCAAGTTATAGGATAGTTTAGTTTATTTATTAGTCTATTTAGGAGTCATCACCCATATCTCATTTACCCTTAGGTCATTGAGTAATTAAGTTGGTTATTAGATGTTTGAGTTAAGTAACCCTTGTTCCATGAGTTTAATTTTTCAAATTTGATTTTTCAAAAACATGACATCACGGAACACTCAAACTAACATGGACACAGAGAAAATAGGACAAATCTCAAGTTGGGGGAGAGAATGTGGAAGAAGAGTTGATCAAATGCAAGATCAAGATACCACAACATAATAGGCAATATCGACATTTCATGGAAGTCTTCCTCATTTTCCTTTAAGTTTAACATTGAAGACAATGTTTAGTTTAAGTTTGGGGGAGTGTATTATTATTAATTGTCTAATTACCTATCTAATTTTTTGTCTGAGAGTTGGACAGTTTGGCTTATAATGACGATTTACTTTGAGATTTGGTGTTAATTTATGGATTGTGGATCGGATGAATGCTATACTGATTGAAACTTAACCTTGTAAAATTAGATATTATACATGCACTAGGTTGAGTTTAACACTGTGATGAAATAAGTTGATTCATTTGTTTGATAGGTTGAGTTAATTGAACATAGATGCTTTACCTTAACGATATTCAGTTATTTCTCCTTAGACCAAAGTTAGCACAGTTTGGGGTGATTTTATAATGGTAAGAAAATGCGGAGGTGAATGTGGATTCTATGTGTGAAATTTTACGTGTGGATTGTCTTAGACTAACATATAAAACTTGGTAAAAGTCTTAAATTGGAGGTCAATTTGTCTGAATAAATGTGTGATATGGGCATTGCACTAATCAAGACATATACATTTGAAATTTAATAACTAATCTTTGAAGTCTTCATGACTCGAGTAATTAAATCTGCAAGGATATCTTAAAACCTGGTGCCCTAAAATCGTCTGACTTGAGAGTTATCGGTCTAAAGCTCGCTATAGAGGTGTTTTAGAAGGCAATCAAATATAAAGCTGCACTTGAAACAAAAATTCATTTTCTTCGAAGTTTTTTTTACTCGAGTCAGTAAGCCTGTAAGGGTCTTAAAAATCTGTTACCCTAAAATTATCTGATTTGGAAGTTATCGGCCTAAAGTTTGCTACAGGGGTCATTTAGAAAACTTAAATGGAGAGAATAAAACAAAGTAAAAAAGAAAAAGCAAGTGCATAAAAAAAGCAAAAACACTAAATACTTTAGTTAAGTCCTAACACTTATTTGAGGGAATTTTACTTTCGATGAAGGATGATTAGCTAATTGAGTAGTGGCGGCCAAATAATCAAATAAATGGAGAATACTTGTTTACTGAAGCGTTGACTTACAACTAATAACGTCCACCTAAACTTGAGAGGGTGAGGATAGTAATGAAATATTTACATACTAGGAATGTGTGAAAAAATGTAAATTTGAGGGTGTGTAAATCACATGAGAAATGTAAGGACATATTTGACCACAGAAAGGTGGCGCCTCAATCGCGACGTTGAAGTGTCGCCTAGGTGCATCTAGAGAGCGTTTTGGCCCATTTTGAAGTCCATAAAAGTTATACTTTCTACACACACAATGAGGTATATATAAATACAAATTTTCATACTTTTGAAGGGGGATTCACACATTGAGTTGTAAGAGACATACTTGGAGATTAAAGAGAAGAATTCAAAAGAACAAAACAACAAGTAATTCAAGAGTTGAAACATAAATTGGAAAGGGAAGAAGATCTTAGTGCAAGATTGATTTCTTATTCTATATTCTTATTTAAAACCCGATGATATTTTTCATAATAACTTCTCATTTTTCTTTCATTATTATAAATAGTTAAATCTAATTTTAGGACGAACAATGTAACCTATTCGAGGCAATTTATTTCTTTTATATGAGATTCTTATTCGTTATGATTATATATGTGGATTTTAATTATATTCTCAATGCTTTGAATTTTCTGAATTTTAATTATGTTCCCATTTTCAATCATACATTTTCACAATAAATTATTTTTCACGTAAATTCAAATTTTTTCTTACTTTATAATCACACGTTCTTCCAAAATTTAATATTCAAAAACTCATTCTTAAAAAAAAAAAAAAAAATTTTTTTAAAAAAAGGGTGAAAATCTAGAGTTTTTTAATAGAGTTTTAAAAATTTTTATTTAAAAAAAATTATTAAACTCTTACATCA
>NC_036256.1:1246037-1255978 GCF_002742605.1 Olea europaea var. sylvestris | reverse complement strand
CTTCTTGAATGAATTATGGTCTAAATTATTGCATTTGGTGTTAAATAGGTAAAATTCAATGACGGTGCAAGAAATTGAAGGAAATAAGTAAAAGTTGACAAAATTGGAGAAAATGGGCTAAGTTGTAAGATATCTAAAGTTCGGGGACTAAAGTGCAAATACTCAAAAGTTGTGTCTGATCTCACGATGAAGATTCAAGAGTTCTCAGAGCCAATTAAATAAAGAAAGACATCAAGGGGATGAAATATAATTAAATTATAATCACACATCAAGTTCCAACCGAAGAAATGTATTATCATTTTTAGACTCATATTGAGACCCACTTTGACATAGTAAATGATCGAATTTGAAAATGGTATCTGAAGCAAAGTTGTAGGCCTTTAAATTAGCTTTCCAGCGTATCTTGAATCGTCTCGATCGGATATCGGGAGAAAAAGTTATGATGAAAAGATTGAAAATTGTGCAGTGTAATCGAATTGACGACAGCGCCTAGGCACTATCCCGTAGCGCCCAAGCGCTATGTTTTTGATTTCTTTCCCGAAATTCAGCGCTTAAGCGCTGCAATCATAGCGTCCAAGCGCTGTCATCAGTGCTTAGGCGCTGCATGCGTAGCACTTAGGCGCTACCTGAATTTGTTCACGACGCTGCACCCAGATTGTCTAGGGGCGCGTTTTTGGGCCGTTTTGAAATCCATAAAAACCTTCTTTCTACACAAATGGAGGAGGCACTACAAATATATCTTTCTCACACTTTTGGAGGGATTTTTCACACATTGAGAGGCAAGATAACATAATTGGAGAATCAAAAGAGAATAATTCAAGAGAACAAAACAACAAGCAATTCAAGGGTTGAAGCATAAATTGGAGGGGGAAGAAGAACTTGGTGCAAGATTGATTTCTTATTCTACATTCTTATTCAAAACTCGGTGATGTCTTCCATAATAATTTCTTGTTTTTCTTTCATTACTATGAGTAACTAAATCTAATTTTAGGGCGAATAATGTAATCTATTTGAAACCTTTTATTTCTTTTATTTGAGATTCTTATTTGTTATGATTATATGTGTCGATTTTAATCATATTCTCAATACTTTGAATTTTCAGACCAATTATTCAATGATTTAGTGAACAATAATCACGTAGAAATACGAATTATTTGTATAGACCACATATTAAAATTCGATAAATTAATATAATGTGTAGAGATACCTATATTAATTACTGCAATCGTAAATAAATTCTTAAAAATATTATTTCGTTTAGCTAAATTTGATCGCATGGAGATATGAAATTGAAGTAGTTAAATAGGTTCAATGAAAATTCGAGGGGGATAAATTGAATACAATAGAAGAATTTGATTGAACACTACCTTAGATTTTATGAATCTTTATTTAACACTTAAATGTGATCAATAGGTGAAATTGTTCCACCCTAATATCCATTTATTATTTGAATTTTCAATCATTCTTCGTGTGTATCATTGTTCTTGTTTATTTTCATCAAATAGAAGTTAAAAATAAATAAATTGAGTATTAAAATATAATTCTCGTGGGAAACTATAATCCGGACTCAAAAGGTCCACTTTACTACTTGTTACAATCCGTACACTTGCGAGATATAAAATTGACAGAAAGTTTTTTGCGCCGTTGTCAAGGGACTATTTTTCTTTAATATTGGTTTGGTTATTTCTTATTTTTGTTTGATTTTTTCCCTCTTTTTCAATTGACCTACTTATTTTTCTTTGTTCCATTGACAAGAAATGAAAAGAAGCAAGAGGTAAAAAAGTCACAATGATTGATTCCAACTTAAATTAAGGTGACGTGCTTTTTGAAGCATTCCTAATCAGACTAAAACTTAAAAGGTGGGGATATGATCAACCTATCGAATTTGATAAGGATGGTTGGCCGAAGGTTTAAACTTCAAATCAATTGTTTATCAAGATATCAAACTGACAGGTGAATATTGTGGTGCATTTCATTATACTAAAAATTGCTTATATTTGGCAACTCCAATGGATGTGAGGGAACAAATCTTCGATTATCCGTATAAAGAATATTTTGATTATAGCGAAATAATTATGGGAGACATCATCATGTAAAAATGTAAAAAGATTGAAGATCAAATAATTCTAGATGAACTAAATAACATGTCGACGAAGGATTCCATTCAACCCGATGAACTAACGAATATAGATGCAGAACGTGTAGAAACGGATGAATTAATCGCAAAGGAGCCAGATGAATTAGTTGCATTCAATGAAGATGAGATTAGTTTGCAAACATCAAACTCCATTGAATTTGTGATTAAAGACGATGAGAAGATCGAAATATTTTTGATTGAGTTCGAAGCAAGCAGTTTAGGTAGGTCATACCATATTCAAAAAGGAATATACGATTCTGGAGGACGTATGAGATATAGAACAAAGTCAAATTAAGCAAACTAAGTAAGAGCTCCATAACTATATTCAAAGTGCCATGAAGCACTTGTGCAAAAGTCTAGCCAAAGATTTTAAATTAAGCACTTCTTGGGAGGCAATCCAAGCTTTTTTTTTTAAATATATTTTTTTCAAGTTATAGGATAGTTTAGTTTATTTTTTAGTCTATTTAAGAATCATCACCCATATCTCATTTACCCTTAGGTCATTGAGTAATTAAGTTGGTTATTAGATGTTTGAGTTAAGTAACCCTTGTTCTATGAGTTTAATTTTTCAAATTTGATTTTTCAAAAACATGACATCACGGAACACTCAAACTAACATGGACACAGAGAAAATATGACAAATCTCAAGTTGGGGGAGAGAATGTGGAAGAAGAGTTGATCAAATGCAAGATCAAGATACCACAACATAATAGGCAATATCGACATTTCATGGAAGTCTTCCTCATTTTCCTTTAAGTTTAACATTGAAGACAATGTTTAGTTTAAGTTTGGGGGAGTGTATTATTATTAATTGTCTAATTACCTATCTAATTTTTTGTCTGAGAGTTGGACAGTTTGGCTTATAATGACGATTTACTTTGAGATTTGGTGTTAATTTATGGATTGTGGATCGGATGAATGCTATACTGATTGAAACTTAACCTTGTAAAATTAGATATTATACATGCACTAGGTTGAGTTTAACACTGTGATGAAATAAGTTGATTCATTTGTTTGATAGGTTGAGTTAATTGAACATAGATGCTTTACCTTAACGATATTCAGTTATTTCTCCTTAGACCAAAGTTAGCACAGTTTGGGGTGATTTATAATGGTAAGAAAATGCGGAGGTGAATGTGGATTCTATGTGTGAAATTTTATGTGTGGATTGTCTTAGACTAACATATAAAACTTGGTAAAAGTCTTAAATTGGAGGTCAATTTGTCTGAATAAATGTGTGATATGGGCATTGCACTAATCAAGACATATACATTTGAAATTTAATAACTAATCTTTGAAGTCTTCATGACTCGAGTAATTAAATCTGCAAGGATATCTTAAAACCTGGTGCCCTAAAATCGTCTGACTTGAGAGTTATCGGTCTAAAGCTCGCTATAGAGGTGTTTTAGAAGGCAATCAAATATAAAGCTGCACTTGAAACAAAAATTCATTTTCTTCGAAGTTTTTTTGACTCGAGTCAGTAAGCCTGTAAGGGTCTTAAAAATCTGTTACCCTAAAATTATCTGATTTGGAAGTTATCGGCCTAAAGTTTGCTACAGGGGTCATTTAGAAAACTTAAATGGAGAGAATAAAACAAAGTAAAAAAGAAAAAACAAGTGCATAAAAAAAGCAAAAACACTAAATACTTTAGTTAAGTCCTAACACTTATTTGAGGGAATTTTACTTTCGATGAAGGATGATTAGCTAATTGAGTAGTGGCGGCCAAATAATCAAATAAATGGAGAATACTTGTTTACTGAAGCGTTGACTTACAACTAATAACGTCCACCTAAACTTGAGAGGGTGAGGATAGTAATGAAATATTTACATACTAGGAATGTGTGAAAAAATGTAAATTTGAGGGTGTGTAAATCACATGAGAAATGTAAGGACATATTTGACCACAGAAAGGTGGCGTCTCAGTCGCGACGTTGAAGTGTCGCCTAGGTGCATCTAGAGAGCGTTTTGACCCATTTTGAAGTCCATAAAAGTTATACTTTCTACACACACAATGAGGTATATATAAATACAAATTTTCATACTTTTGAAGGGGGATTCACACATTGAGTTGTAAGAGACATATTTGGAGATTAAAGAGAAGAATTCAAAAGAACAAAACAACAAGTAATTCAAGAGTTGAAACATAAATTGGAAAGGGAAGAAGATCTTAGTGCAAGATTGATTTCTTATTCTATATTCTTATTTAAAATCCGATGATATTTTTCATAATAACTTCTCGTTTTTCTTTCATTATTATAAGTAGTTAAATCTAATTTTAGGACGAACAATGTAACTTATTTGAGACAATTTATTTCTTTTATATGAGATTCTTATTCGTTATGATTATATATGTGTATTTTAATCATATTCTCAATGCTTTGAATTTTCTGAATTTTAATTATGTTCCCATTTTCAATCATACATTTTCACAATAAATTATTTTTCACGCAAATTCAAATTTTTTCTTACTTTATAATCACACGTTCTTCCAAAATTTAATATTCAAAAACTCATTCTTAAATAAAAAAAAACTTCTGTCAAACAAGGGCTGAATATCTAGAGTTTTATATAGAGTTTTAAAAAGTTTTGATTAAATAAAATTAATTAAACTCTTACATCAAGATTTAATTAGCGAATGGATCTAAAGTGGATGTCGTTAAATGGGTATCCAATTTATTAAAAAAGATTCTGGGCTCCATTATATTGTATTTTTGGAGAAATTATTTTGAAATAGTAAATTTTTTTAAAAAAATGTGTAGCTTTAAAAGAAGGAATTTTTTGAATTTAAGTGTAATATTAGTTTACTGAAAAATGTATAATTGATAAAAAAAAGAGATAAAAAATATATTTTAAATAAAATGGAGAGTGCGAGGAAAAATAAAGACTAGATGGCTCAACAAAAATAAGCCCCCGTTTGGTACCTTTTTTTTCAAAATATATTTTTCTCTCTATTCTTTTCAATCACACATTCTTTATTAAAATAACATTATACGTAAATAAAAAACTTTTCATTATTTTTCAATCACATACTTTCTATCAAATTACTATTTTAAAATATATTTTCTGAATTTGAATTAACGTGCTTTTCGCAGCAAACTCTTTGAATATAACTGTTAGTCCGGTCTGGCGTTCGATTCTTCGATTTCAGTTCGCCAAATTTCAACTTAAAACAAAACTCGAGAGAAAACCTACCCTTTCCTCTTTTCCTTCTCGAAAATTTCTGTCTCTTTCGTGGAAAATCTAAAGTGGATGTCGTTAAATGGGTATCCAATTTATTAAAAAAGATTCTGGGCTCCATTATATTGTATTTTTGGAGAAATTATATTGAAATAGTAAATTTTTTTAAAAAAATGTGTAGCTTTAAAAGAAGGAATTTTTTGAATTTAAGTGTAATATTAGTTTACTGAAAAATGTATAATTGATAAAAAAAGAGATAAAAAATATATTTTAAATAAAATAGAGAGTGCGAGGAAAAATAAAGACTAGATGGCTCAACAAAAATAAGCCCCCGTTTGGTACCCTTTTTTTTCAAAATGTATTTTTCTCTCTATTCTTTTCAATCACACATTCTTTATTAAAATAACATTATACGTAAATCAAAAACTTTTCATTATTTTTCAATCACATACTTTCTATCAAATTACTATTTTAAAATATATTTTCTGAATTTGAATTAACGTGCTTTTCGCAGCAAACTCTCTGAATATAACTGTTAGTCCGGTCTGGCGTTCGATTCTTCGATTTCAGTTCGCCAAATTTCAACTTAAAACAAAACTCGAGAGAAAACCTACCCTTTCCTCTTTTCCTTCTCGAAAATTTCTGTGTCTCTTTCGTGGAAATTTCTCTTTCCTATTAGATCGCCTCTAAACTTTGGTCCTCGCCCAACTCATCAGTACTCAATATTCTTGTGGGATATTACAGAAGGGATTATATCATAATCAATTTCAAAAAGGGTGGGATAAAAAGTGTGTTTTTTTGTGGGATTTGCTATGGCTGATGGGTTGACTGTGATTCCAGCATCGGTTCTCCGTAACCTCTCAGATAAGCTCTATGAAAAGCGCAAAAATGCTGCTCTCGAGGTTTTATTTTATACGTGCTTTTGTTTTGGGCTACAATTTTGCTTGATGCGATAATTTTCTGAATTTTTTATTCTAGGTTATGTTTTTATTCATTTTTTGGGTTTGGTTGGATCTAGGTGGAAGGGATAGTGAAGCAATTGGCCGCAGCTGGAGATCATGATAAAATTACTGCGGCTATCAATTTTTTGGCTAATGAATTTACTTATTCACCTCAGGCAAACCATCGCAAAGTAAATTTTATCTTTCACTGAAGATTTTTTTAATTGATACGTGGGTGGGGATTTATCCATTTAATTTCATACTCTTACGTGTTGAATTATCCTGAAAGATCCATTTTTTGACAAAAAAATTCCAGGTTTTGGTGGAGCAAATACATAATTCGTTTTATTGTATTATATACTCGTTGCCTTTCTTTTGGTTCAGGGAGGATTAATAGGATTGGCAGCAGCTACAGTGGCTTTGTCTTCGGAAGCATCACAACATCTCGAGGTATGAACTTCTCATTGAGTTCACAGCAACGTTCAAGAATAATTACCACATATTTACGACTTTTCTTCAATTGTGAACCATTTTTATTTTTATTTTTTTGGGATAAAAATGTTTTTAGTGTTTTCCCATTTGGACATCTGTTAAAAAAATTCAAATGGCACCTTTGAGCATGTAAAATGCTTTCAGTCTCTCAAATTTTGCCCAAGGTGAAGAAAAATGGCTAAAATCAACTACATTATCTGACGATATATAGTTTTATTGAGTTTAGATCTGTCAATTTACATATAGAGACTCTTTTTATTTGTTCAGTGCTAGTATATTGTAGTGAGTAAATGATTGAAAAGGGATGCTAATCCCGTAACTCGTTGATCGTCAATTGTGCAGTTCGTGATTTTTAACTATGACGAGCATGAAAGTGTGATCTTTTTGATTTTACATCTTTCTTGGGATAATTACTTTTCTGTTTGTCATAACCTTGAAATGGTTACAATCTAATAATACCTAATTTAACCTTTGTGAGTTGAAGTGTTTGCTGGCACAATGACTAGATTGACATTTTACAAGCCCCATCAACCTATTTGATTTGATATCCAGCTGCACTAGTGCAGAAAGAAATTTCTTGCCACATCCATGTCTTGTAAGTAAATAATTTAATAATATGAAACCGGGCATTAATTGCTTGATTAGGTCACTTAAAAAGTTATGCCATGGTGCATTGAATAATTATTTTGATATTTTCACTGGGATGTTATTTGTCATGTCATGATGGAGATATTTTCTAATGATTTCTTTTATTTACGCTTACAAGATTAAACTCATCTGACCTGTAAAGTTAGAATTTAGAAACATTTTCTTAAAACGACTCTTGGTAATTACAACTTGAAAGTGTTGCAGGAATAGTAGAAGTATGAGTCGAACTCTTACTAATTGATAAATACTCATCCGTTAACCTGTCCGATATCTTGAAGCTTTGTAGTATCAATTATAGCATATTTGATAGAAACCAGAACATCAATTTTATTTTTTACAAAGCATGTTCGGCATACAATCTTTGACAAGACTAGATAATAAGTCGACAAGATTTGAAATTTTTGTTCATGATTTTCTAAAATTCTAGTTATCCCCAACAACAGTTGACAATTGAGATAGCTCAATATGAATTTTGTTGCTTTGTAATACCCTAACTTTTCTCCTCGGATGGAGCTCCCGCCACAATCCAAAACAACCTAGCCACCACAATCCAAAACAACCCAGCCACAACCCTTACCTATCGACGCCAGCGACATTACCATCACACACAGGCGGCGGTCCTTGGTGGAAACCCTAGCGTCGCCGCCCGGATTTCAGCAACTTTCCTTGGCGCGTCGTCCTGGGTAGTAGGGGACGATGCAAACGCCGGCAGCCCACGTGGTAGAAAGGCAGAATACGGCAGAGACTAGAGAGATCTTGGGAGTACACGACATCTCTCTAGATCAGGCCACCTTTTCAACAATCAGGCTGCACCGGCCAATGAATCCGACTGGCGTGTTCTCCCCCACACACGCTGCTCCAGGCGGGCATTTGTCGGCGCATGTGGGTCACGCGGAGCCACTGGAGATGACCCAGACGCAGCTTGATGCTCCGCGATCAATCGACTTGTCTGTTCTTCCGTCGGATGAATAGTGTATACATAATCAGGAGAAAAAGTTAGCACATGTGTGTAGTATGGTATTCAATCATCGATTCAGAGTGGAGGCGAAGGACTTTGCAGTATCTATTAACGATTCCGGTATTTTTAAGATGACAGAATGGGGATCGAAGTTATCGGATGCAATTTATATGGGAAGATATGGTGCACTTTGGATAGTGAATATGGTGGATAGATTGAGGATGACTAGTGAATTGGAGGATTGTGTTTTTAAATTCAATGAGTCTTCAAGAACATTCTTGGAACAACGGTGTGTGAACTGTCGGGGTAGGTATTTGATGATAGCACAATACGGGGAGAGGCGTTGTCATGGTGTCGGAAGGTGCGAAATGAGAGGGATGGGCATCAGTCTCGTAGGTGTTTCAAGCAGTTGTCGATTCATTTGTTGCTGGGGATAAGGCCAAACGTCGAAGATGACTTATGCAGAAGTTACAACAAACTCACAGACCTCGGAGCATGCTGACCAGCGAATGCTACAGCAAAAGGAAAGGGCAGTTAAAGTTAGTGTGAACGAAGGTCCCGACAGTTGTTTGAATATGGCTGAAATAATGGGCCGTGTCCAGGAGTTGAAAGGAGCATTGGATGAATTACTAAGGCTAGTTGGAAGTGGGCCTGAAACGGGCCCCATGGAGTTGGTATGTTGTCACAAGTGTGGGGTTAGGATGGATGAGGATCCAACTGTTGAAATACACTTACGGGGATTGACTTATAAGGAGCTATCATCAAATACAGAACATGAAAAGCAAGGAAAAGTTGAACCTTGTGAGTCTCAGGAGAGGATGGAAGCGGGGTACTACAAAAATGACGACGGGGTTGACTTAGTGGGGTTGAACATGAATTATGTAGACCTCGGGAGGTGGAACTGTTGTCTAAGGAAGGGGAGCCGAGTATGGAGAACTTGGAGACGATGACAATGGGTGAGATGGACACGATCCTGCAAGCTGATAGATTATTACCAGTTGAACAAGCGACGAGACACGCACTAGCGGAGGACTTAGTTTCAGGCATTGTGAAAGAAAACGATGTGACATATTCGACACCAAGGATTGCGAACACATATAATATGATGTACTCTTAAGTTGACAAAAGAAAGCGACATGGGGACCGTAAAAACTCTGGTGTTGTGGGTAGATGGTGCCAAAAAGGGAGAAAGAGATAGTGACGTTATACAAGTGGTGGAAGAAAAAGGACGGTCCTTTGATCATCTGGAGGGCTATCACGGAGAGGAAACATCGGAAGCGGATGTGTTTGAAGTTGGACACCCATCTTTGAACTGGGTTCTACAAAAAAATTCAGGATTTTAGAAAGTTGGTTGGCGTGTCCTGTGATGGATATGAAAGTACACTGCTACAATTATTCGAGGAGCTGGAGGCTAATAGGGGACAACAAATCAGTACACATGGAGGTAAATTAAGAAGAAAGGGTGATCGCGAACTTAAGAGGCTCAAATGATCAGTAAATTATGCCGGTAAGGGTGGCGAGTCTAAGAAAGTAATAATGGGGAGGGTTGATGGAGTGTTAAAATGATGCCAAAACTCATTAGCTGGAA
>NC_036256.1:1206356-1245490 GCF_002742605.1 Olea europaea var. sylvestris | reverse complement strand
AAATATAGGGTTACTTGGTTGAAAAAGGGGGATAAATGCACTAAATTTTTCCACAGGGTCGCCAATTCTAATAGGCGGAACAATTTCATCACAGTATTGGAGGTGGATGGGGTTACTTATGAGGAACCACAGGAAATTGGAAGCCAATGGGTGAATTTCTATTAGAATCTCTATCGGGAGCAATTTGAATGGAGGCCAGAATTGGAGGGATTTGATTTTTCTACTATCACGGAGGATGATGCCAGTTGGGTGTACAGACTATTTGGGGAGGATGAAATTTAGGAGGTAGTGTTTAGTATGAACGATGATAAGGCTCCTGGACAGGACGGTTTCTCGTTTTCATTTTACAAGGCGTGTTGGGATGTGGTGCGACTGGACATTGTGGATACTCTAACTTATTTTTTTGAACGTGGCAGGTTCCAGAGAAGTTCTAACGCTACATTTGTTGTGCTGAACCCTAAGAAATCTAGAGCGACTGATATTAAGGACTTTCGCCCTATTAGCTTTGTCAGTGGGGTGTATAAGATTATTGCGAAAGTTCTAGCAAACAGATTAAAGGAGGTGCTGGTGAAAGTAGTGTCCAAGTTTCAGAATGCATTTATGAAAGGGCGTCATATTTTGGACTATGTGCTTATAGCGAATGAATGCATAGATTCAAGAATGTGTCTAAGGGTCCCAGGGATGTTATGTAAGCTCGATATTCAGAAGGCTTATGATCATGTAAATTGGGGATTCCTGTTGTATGTGCTTAGGCGTTGTGGCTTTGGCAATAAGTGGTGTAAATGGATTCAATTCTATATTTCAACTGTTTCGTTCTTAGTTTTGGTCAACGGAACACCTGAGGGTTATTTTCGGAGTAGTAGAGGTTTGAGGCAAGGGGATCCATTGTCTCCACTGTTATTTGTTATTGTGATGGAGGCTTTCAGTAGGATGTTTGAAAGAGTTGTGGGAGCGGGTTTGATAAGGGGTTTTATGGTTGATCACTTGCAAGTGTCCCATTTGTTATTTGCAGATGACACGCTGATTTTATGCGATGTAGATGTTGAACAATTCAGGAACTTGCGTTGTCTGCTCTTATGCTTTGAAGTAGTGTCTGGTTTGAAAATCAATTTGGGGAAATCTGAGACTATTCCAGTAAGGGAGGTTGATAATGTGGAGGAGTTGGCTGATATATTGGGTTGTAAGGTTGCGCGGCTGCCTATGTTATATCTAGGGCTCCCATTAGGGACACAATTTAAAAGTATCCATATCTGGAATGGTATTGTGGCAATGATGGAGAGGAGGTTAGTAGGGTGGAAGTGTATGTACCTCTCTAAGGGAGGCAGACCTACTCTCATTAAATCCACTCTCTCCAATCTCTCTACTTACTTTTTGTCGTTCCACATTTCGGTTGCAGTGGCAAAGAGATTAGAGAGACTTCAAAGGGAATTTCTGTGGGCAGGGTTGGGGGAGGAGAGGAGACTCCATTTGGTCAATTGGGGTATTGTCTGTTTGCTTATGAGGATGGGGGCCTTGGAGTAAGGAGCTTTGTGTTGTTTAATAAGGCCTTATTAGGCAAGTAGTTGTGGCGATTTGGAGTGGAGAGGGAGAGAGAGGGATGGTGTACGGTTGAGGATCGTGGTTTTTATGGGGTGAGTTTGTGGAGGTATATCCGAAGGGGATGGAGTGATTTTCTAGACAAACTGAATTTTGTAGTGGGAAATGGTAATGATATTAGGTTTTGGGATGATTGTCGGTGTGGAGATCAACCGCTAAAGGAGGGATTTCCTTCCTTGAACCGCATTGCTTCAGTGTCTTTTGCTATGGTGAGTGATGTATTAGTCATTCATAATGGGAGCTATAGCTGGAATATTACTTTTGGGAGGGGTCTACAGGATTGAGAATTGGATGATTATTCGTTGTTTATGACCTCTCTACATGAGGCACAAATTTGGGTAGGAGAGGGTGATTGTAGCAGGTAGAGGATAACACGAGATGGTATTTTCTCAGTTCGCTTTTACTTTAGTTTCCTCCTGAGATTTGTGGATAGTTCATTCTCCTGGAAATTGGTGTGGCAATGTAAATTGCCTCCTCGGGTGGCATTCTTATTGTTGATAGTTGTGAGGGGACATGTCTCAACGGTGGATAATCTTCGACATAAAGGTTTTTATGTAACTAAGTGGTGTTATATGTTCAAGAAGGATGAGGAGACGATCGATCATCTGTTCATTCATTGTGATGGTGTTGGTTTTGGAACACTATATTGGCTTCTCAATCTATGAATTGGGTGCTGTCTCGTCGTATAGAGGACGTGCTACGGGCATGAAGGAGAAAACTTCATGATAAGGATAGCAAACTAGCATGAAACCTTATCTCGGGTTGCATTGTATGATGCGTGTGGAGAGAAAGGAACAACCACTGCTTCGAAGACCAAACAAAGACAAGAGAGCAGATAAGAGAAATATTTTACTTTACTTTATATTCTTGGTTTAGTGCCGTGGCTAAAAATCTTGTGGACGGTTGCCTAATTTCATGTTGTTCCTTATTGGCTTAAAGTGATTGTACATCTCCCGTGTATTCTCTTTTAAGTAATAAAATTATCTGATTACCTATAAAAAGAAAAAAAGATTTGAAATTTTTGTTTCTGTATATTGTCGAATCACATCCACCAAATATGTATCTTATCATATTAACTTGGGACTTGAAAGATTGACATAAATGGTGGATCCTCTGTCGATTCTTGAGAAGTAGATACTGCTTAAATTTTTTTCAAAACTATGTGAAGATGAGAGTCTTGTCACTCAGCAATGAGATTGGGTTATATTGGGAGTCTTGGATACTCTAGAACTTTACTGGGGAACATAATCCTTTTTTGCTCGACTATATCCCAATGTAATGGAAATGTTGTTATTTAAATTTCTACAGAAATCACACTAGCAAGAAAACTCAATATCATGCTATCTGATTTTGTGAATCGATCCAACTAATTAATTTATTCTTCATTCTAGATATTCCTTATCTAAGTATGGCATGCTTACAAAATATTTTACAAGCTTTCTTGAGATATTGGTACCAGAAGTTTGCTCTTACTCAATTTTGCTGCTTTCTGGACTTCTATCTGCCAGCAAATTGTACCACCAGTCCTAAATTCCTTTTCTGATCAAGATAGCAGAGTTCGTTATTATGCATGTGAAGCTCTGTATAACATTGCAAAGGTGAGAGATAAACCAAGTACTTTTATATTGTGGTTTTGTCCTACATGTATTTTTGGCTGCACCATTTATGTCATTGGGTTTTGTTCCTGCTAATTTGTAGATTGTGAGGGGAGATTTTATAGTGTTCTTCAATCAGATTTTTGATGCTCTGTGTAAGCTTTCAGCTGACTCGGATGCCAATGTACAGAATGCTGCTCATCTTTTGGATAGACTCGTAAAGGTGGATAATTTTCATTTCTTGTCTATAGCTGTCATTTTCTCAAATTTATTTCAAAAATGTGCTTAGGCATGGTGCTTTGGCAATTATTTGAATGCAGGACATTGTGACAGAGAGCGATCAGTTCAGGTCTGCTGTCTCTTTGCTCTAGTTTCAATACTATTTGTCAGATAAAGTTATTAAATTTATTTGGAAAATTTTTTTCTCTAACTTCCAACTGTTTCTGTTCTATCCTGACACAGCATTGAAGAATTTATACCATTGTTGAGAGAACGAATGAGTGTCCTAAACCCATTTGTGCGACAATTTCTGGTAGGATGGATTACTGTTCTTGACAGTGTCCCGGATATAGATATGCTGGGCTTTCTTCCTGATTTTCTTGATGGTGAGTGTTCATATTTGAGGTTTGACAGATTCTGGCAGCTTTTCGGCCATGCTTTCACACACATGATGAAATTGCAGGCTTATTTAACATGCTAAGTGATTCCAGCCATGAAATAAGGCAACAAGCAGACTCAGCACTCTCAGAATTTCTTCAAGAAATAAAAAACTCTCCAGTAAGATTTATAAATTACACCTCTATTAACTTATGTGGGACTTGTTTAGTTGGTGATACTTGTGCATTATATTTTTTCTCTGGGAAAATTTTCGCAGCCGTCAACAGTTATTATTATTAAGCCCCTGTTTGGGCTCCATTATAATCTGTTTTTGGAAAAAATATATTTTGGAATAGTGATTTTTTTTTTGAAGAATATGTGATTAAAAAAGAAGGAAAAATTTTGGGTTCACGTGTAATATTATTTTATTGAAGAATGTGTGGTTAAAAAGAAGGTAGAGAAAAATGTATTTTGATGACTAAATACAATGCAATTTCTGTGTCTTTCTCCTCATACATCTCTCATGTCTTCCTCTTCCTCTCCCTCTCCCTCTCTTTCTACTTCCTCTCTTTTCATCTTCTAGAATTCTATTGCTAGCTATGTGCGTACTAATTCACATGAGTACCAAGTCTGTTTTAACAAACACTCAAATTTTACTTTCATTTTTAATTCCTGACTTGAGCAGTGCTACTCTTTAAGTCTGTAGATTATGGTCGCATGACTGAAATACTGGTCCAGAGGGCAGCGTCGCTTGATGAGTTTACTCGATTGACTGCTATTACTTGGGTAAGAACATTTAAAGACGCAATTGCTATCGCAAATTGCTTATTCCAATTGCTGAGCAGATTTTTGCGTGCAAGATATTTCCAGTTTATTTAAATTTGTTCAAATGAGTTTCAATACACTGCTATGCTCTGCAGATTAATGAGTTTGTGAAACTTGGTGGTGATCAACTTGTTCCTTATTATGCTGATATTCTTGGGGCCATTCTACCTTGCACGTCAGACAGAGAAGAGAAAATAAGAGCTGTAAGTTTTCATTTTTAAAATCTTCCTTTCAACGTCTTAGTTCATTGCTTCTTCAACTTATTTTTATCATTGTCCATGATTTATTGAACATATCCATTTCGAAGGAACTGTCCACCGTTGTTCACATTCGCTATTAGTTGTTAAATTATATTCTTTCTTGAAGTAAATAACGGCTCAACTTCAATACTTTACGAGTGCTCCGTGGTTAAATTTTGTTATTAGGTTGCTCGTGAGACAAATGATGAACTTCGTGGAATCAAGACTGATCCAACAGAAGGATTTGATGTAGGTGCAATCCTCTCGGTAGCAAGGAGGTAGCTTTCTCTTACCCTGTAAAATACTCGGTTATTTGGTTCAATTGCAAATTTGCCATTCATATGCTTCAATAACGTGCTGTTCCTTTCAGATGGTGACAAAAGAAGCTGGGTAGAATAATTTTTCTTTTCCTTTTAAGATAAGATGTATTATTTTGAAATGCCTCAGAGTAATCGTAATCCACCAAGTTTAGAATTTACTTTTATGTATCAGGCATTTGTCTAGTGAATTGGAGACAACACGTATTGAAGCACTGAACTGGATATTAACCCTTCTAAATAGACATCGAACAGAGGTAATGACGATATAATATAAATTTTGACTCCTTTGCTATTTTTGGAAATCTTCCTTTTCCAATTTTTTAGATGTTTTACATTATTTTTTGTTGATTTTTATAACTGCTTCTGTTGCACTTCAGTGTTCTTGTATTGGTCAGCTATAGTAGCTAACATTTCTAATTAATTGGAAAGACCTTTTTGTGTTCCACGGTTTATGGAGAGAACTGAGAGATTTGATTGTTTTTATTCCTAATACTTGTTTCTGTTGCTTGCCCTGATGCCTTAATAAAATTCAACCTTTTGAACTTCAATTCTTGACGAGCAAGGCATATGAAATTTACTCACCATGTGTTTCTACATTATATTTTCTAATTCTCCTTGGCGTTATATCTTGTCAATCATGACTAGCAGTTTCTGGGGCCCCTCCTGTTGGTGCTGAAGGACCTATTGGTGCTAGATTCTTGTTGTGTCAAGGGCTTGGTAGTGGGCCCCATTCTAAGGCAGTTGTTGGCAACCAGACTTATCTGGCCTTCAATTATATGAGCAATCAAGTGATACGTGCTTTGATAGAATTCTTTCTAATTTTCCTTCTACCTTGGCTGAGGACTTTCAACTCGTATTCACTTTTAGATTTCATTGGACGTTCTCCTTGTTTGTTATCATGGATCAAACCTCCGGTTAAGACAAGGTTGACATGACATAATGTAGTCTAGTAACTCGTACACAAGACAATATGTTTCTTCTGGTCCAAAGATCTATATAACCTAAGAATAGGACAAGTCATTGACGACGACTTGAACTCCTATATGGATTGTCCGATTGTGGTGTTGGTTCAATTTAAGCTTGTGCTCCTGCGCAAATACCTGGAAGATTATTTTGACATCTCTTATCAATGATGTGAAACTCATCATCTCTTTAGGGAAAGACTTCATGTGCTAGTGTTACTAGATTATTGGTGCCCAACTAATACTCCAACGACTACGATCCTGAAATAATCCAACTAGCAACTCAATCCTAACTTTTGGCAATTATGAATCTGAATATATGTTGAAGTCCATAAACCAACTTTTATCTATTCAGTTTGTGGGCAGTCATTAGATTTGTAGTCAATTTTCAGTGAGCTTTCTAGTTTGGCCTGTGTGTTGGGAAAAAATTGTTGTGTTGAAAGACTCCTTGCTGATCCTCTACATTGCTCATAACCAGGTGTGGAGCCAGAATTTCGGTTCAGTGGGGGCAAGACTTAAATATGGGAAAAAGAGATTCGATCATATATTCCATGGCACATTCGTTGTTTCTCTTTAAACTGTTAAATTGTCGTATTTGAAGATTAGTTTCATGTAGATCCACTCTTTATTTGATGCGAGGTATATGAATCTGAAAGTGATATATTTGTTTTTAAAATGAATCCACATGTTCTTTAATATACGTGCAATCTAGGAAAAAAATGCAATGTCTATGGTCTAGTAAGTTGGATTGAACATAATGAGTAATGAAATTTACAACTAATCATTTACATATTTTGTCTAATTTAGGATTTGGTAAATGAACTATACAATATTAGTGAAAAAGTTGATTCTAAAATCTTTTTAAGTATGTTATACACTCGCATCTTGTACTATATACCTAATATATCTTTAATTTCCAATTTAGAGCCAGTAAATTCCAATTTGCTAATTTTGCATTTAGTTCATCAATCATCACTGTAAATAAATTAGCAAACAAATTCTTTTTCATTTTATAAAAATGGTAAATTACTCTAGCCAAAATAAATTATTAAAAGTAAAATGTAAAGGACACTAGCCCATTGAAGACATGCTGTAATGAGGCAAAAAAAAAAAAGGAAATGCTGTGGCTAACTCGCTGAGTGCAAAATTTCAATTCTACAAGCTACACACTAGATCACATCAATATCCAGTGGGAAAAGACTAATGTCGCAAGCCTGAGCTCACTGGGGAAATTGTCCCTGCAGGGCCTATATTGGTTCCCCCCGCTCATATCGTGGGCTACCTCCTTTACGAGACCGTGGGTGTATTTGACTATTTGTAATTGACCTGTATGAATTTTGTTAATGACTTAATGTTGTACTTGAAACCTGAGAAGAAATGTTATTTGCGGATGAAAGTAATTGTTCGTATTGGTTTAAGAAAATAGAAAGAGATTGTTAAATGACATTGGCAGTGGAGAGTGACCCATGCTTTGACCTGTAGAAGTATTTATGGGTATTTATATATGTTATTTACACCCCATTTTCATTTTTCCCGTTTATCCATGATGTATAAGATCCAATCCTTCATATGCCTGTGCTCAAAGATTTGAGCTTATTGATTTTGTTGAGGTGGAGGCCTGCACATACATTTACACTAGGAAAAATTTTCATGCTTGTCTTTTGTCGATAAATCCAGTGGTGACAGTTTAGCAGGTCTCAGGATGGTACTCTGTTGCTAATTTATGGACTGACACTGTAAACTTTCATAAATATAAGCATCAGGAAATGTAACTGCAGTCTGTTTAAATTTCGACCATTTTATGATTAAACTATCTAATGAGACGTGATATAAATCTTATCTTTTACATGGTATATCAGCATCCTCCGTATGCGCTGGTTTCATTTTTGTATTTTTGCAATGTCTGATAGATACCTTGTTAGAAACTTGCTATTTATTATTGTCTCATTATTGGCAATGTTGAGCTTTTATGTTGCTGATTTTGAAAATTTGGTGAGACCTTGCTTTGATGAACTAGATTTCATTTACTACTTTCACAAAAACAGGTTCTGTCTTTTCTCAATGACATTTTCGACACCCTTCTGAAGGCACTTTCTGATCGTTCTGATGAGGTATCATCTTCTGCTGCCTTTTCTGTCATTCATGAATTGCTTATTTTCAATTTAATTTTATATTATTTTATGATTGTTCATTTTGCCTACAGATTTCTGTATCAGTTAAATTGAGCTTGTTTGCCTTTTATACTAATTAGTCAAAGCTTATGCTAGCAGTTTGGTTAGGGAATGTCTTTTTGGATATGAATATTTTTCTGTTTTTTTGATTCAAAATGATGCTGGTAATTTGTCTTCATTGTCATCTTCGTCTTCTATGTTCTTCTTCATTCCTCTTTATGTTAAGGGGGATAAATTAAACCAAATCTTTTAGAGGACTCAAACCCCGTAATGGCTTTCAGTGATATGAGTATTGCCCCGCTTTCTCTTATTTGGAGAACAAGTATAAGAGGAACCCATTTACATGTACTTTACACTCAATTAAGAAGAGGTAAAGGAAATGGAATAGAAACACTGGACATTATATAAATGGTTACAAGTTAGAATAAATAGTTTTCTTCATTGTAAAAGCTGCAAGCTCTAGAATCTGGAAACAATTCATCCAGGTACATATGAAGGATTTATTAATTGTGCGCGACATTGAGAAAAAGTTCCCTGGGTTCCACATATTAAATTCTTGACACTCTTAAAAGCTTTATTAGGTCTTTCTTGCAAACAGTGCACTAACATTAAGAGGACCAAAAATTAGTGTATAGCATATCATCCTCTCAATTACTTGAAGTCAACCTGCTGTACTATAAACATTACCAGCAATGATTCCTCAAGGACTGCACAGCTATGGAATGGATAGAGTCAGGGTAAATTATTGGTTCTTTCTCATCTGCTTTAAGAGTAGCTGATAGAATGCCCTCCTAGTCTGGCTATAGTGTTACTAGGAATTCTTCCCATGTCCAGGCTAAAATGATTTCGCTGTCTATTTGCTTGCATGGATAGTCAGAATTAGAACATGCTCTGTCTGCTTTCTTCTTCCTGCGAGATTGCTCTTGTCAAATGTCTACAATTGAAGGGGGTCTGTCTTGCGAGAATCTCGGACTGGCTTTTAAGAGCTCGTACTCAACATAATATTAGACTGAGATGTTTATTGATATCAGGCACCCCAAAATAATGATTTGGGAGTGTGATATGGATGGTTTCCACCCCCTGAAAAAAAAAGTGATAATAGGCAATTGGGTATGGTTAACCTTCAGTTTTGTGTAAATTCTTGTTGATGCTAGGATATCCTTCTTTCTTACTTATTGCCTTCAGTAGTTCGTTATCTGGTAGGATGGACAGAAAAATGGATAAAAATGAGAGGTGCAAGATGCCTTAACTTTCATAATCTTTTTCTTGTTTTACTTTTCCTCCCAGGTAGTGCTTCTGGTACTTGATGTCCATGCATGCATAGCCAAAGATGACAAACATTTCCACCATCTGATTGTTTATTTAGTTCAGAATTTTCGGGTGGACCACTCTCTGCTGGAAAAGTAGTTTCTTATCCCAGCTGATTTATCCTGAAATAATTGTCTGATACACTTGTATAGTGGATTGAATACTGTTCTTTAATTCTCTCACAGACGTGGTGCTCTAATAATTCGCCGACTCTGTGTGCTGTTGCACGCTGAAACAGTTTATCGGAAGCTTTCCACAATTCTGGAAGGAGAATCTGATTTGGATTTTGCATCTATTATGGTTCAGGTTATTGCATTATTCAAAACAGGAAAACTCTCACGTTTTACATTTCATAACGAGATGAGATATTGTTAAAATTTTGTACAGCCTTGTTTTCCAGCCATTATTTGTGGAATCGTATAGGTAAGAAATTATATGTTGTGCATGTGATGAAGCATGTTTGCACATTCTCTTCTTTTTTTCAGGCATTGAATTTAATTTTGCTCACTTCCACCGAGTTGTCTGACCTACGTGACCTCCTGAAACAATCAATGTTCAATGATGCTGGCAAGAAATTATTTCTTTCGTTATATGCTTCATGGTGCCATTCACCAGGGGCTATAATAAGCCTTTGCCTATTAGCTCAAGTAAGCCTCCAGTTAAATGCTTTTTATTTCATTGTCAAAAAATTTTCAGCCACCACATCCCTTGTTCTCCATCACTTTTTAGTGATAAAACTTAGGATGTGCTACCTCTTACTCAGATTGTTTTGCAGACTTATCAGCACGCTTGTTCCATTATCCAATCACTGGTTGAGGAAGATATTAATGTTAAGTTTTTGGTCCAGTTGGACAAACTGATCCACCTTGTGGAGACTCCTACATTTGCGTACCTTAGGTTACAGGTAATAGTAATTTCTAAAGTGTGTGTGGTGTTGACGAACATGTGTTCATCTTGGGTAGTTTATAAAACCAATGCTTTGTGATTAATTTTGTTATTTAGTATCTATAGATGCATGCAAGCCAATAACCTTGTAATGAACGCATGCATATGTAAAGATGTAGATGACTTGTATCTTCTACATTTGTAATAGCTCATACAGTATGTATTATTTGATGTACTTCTCTATATCCACAAGTACATAAACCACCTTTGCTTGATGTTTATGGGTGTTAGTGATATATATGAATGTGAATGTGTGTGTGTGTGTGTGTGTGTGTGTGTGTGTGCATTGACACTCATGCTTCCTAACTCATGTTACTTCACTCTAATGTTAAGAGCAGGGGACTGAGGACTTGAATAATCTCATCTTTACATCTGAACATGATTGAACATATTTAGTGGCCGTCCCTAGGGCGTGGGAGATATGGCAAGGGTTCAAGGATTAAACTTGTGGTTCTTGGTTTTTATCCCCACCTGCTAGAGGACGTATTCACCAGTTCTTAAAAATGATCAATCACTTCATCACCACTTATAGTTTTGATGTCATGTTAAATATTAGTTGATCGATTTTGTTTTCTGACAAATCATTTGCAGCTTCTTGAACCTCAAAGATATATGTGGTTGCTCAAAGCTTTGTATGGTCTTCTGATGCTGCTTCCTCAGGTATGCAGTTGCCTTAATTACTACCTTGCCGGTGTTTGAAACATTAAAATGCAGCGTGTCAAGTTCAACGTATTCATTCAACAATGGAAATGCACACGTTCAATGTGCTTTTTAATAATGGAACTGACCAGAAGTTAGTCTGCCCTTTGAACGTGAATGGCTTTTTAAATAATTCTCATCCAAACACTTCCTTTGCTTCAGTATACAAGTTATTTATCAGATCATGGTCAATTCACTCAATAGACATGGCAATTGACTTTGATTTATGCATCAAAGTTGTAGCCCATGAAGTCATATATATTTGAGCTAATTTTTCATCAGTTTAAGTTGGTTGATGTTAAGTCATTTGATTATTCATTGGAGGAGTTTTTGAGTATTTTCAGATATAATTAAGTGAAAATTCATTTCCATTCTTGACGATGTTCAGAACGTCTTCCTTCCTATGCACCTGGTTGGGACATCCTTCAGGAAGTACTTGTGAAATTGTGGATACTTTTTAATAGAACATTCTTTTGATGATTGTACCACTGACATGGCAGTCATAAAACCTTAAGATTATTGTGTCATAAGGGCTTTAACATTTGTTGTACGAGTAAATATCACTGGTTGAGATATATATTATGGTTAGTGCTCATATCAATGTGATTTGTATGTGTTGATTTGCTGCCGCTAAGATCTGTTAGTTTATTTTTATATGATGCAGCAAAGTCTAGCCTTCAAGATTCTCAGGACTCGTTTAAAAACTGTACCTCCATACTCCTTCAGTGGTGAACAAATATCATCAGGAAGTGCACTATTGGAGGCTAATTACATGGGAATATCACAAATTTCAGAGGATGGTGATCCATTTCATGATTCACCTAATGTGTACAATGGCATAAACTTTATTTCAAGGCTGCAGCAGTTTAAGCACATTCAGCAGCAGCATCATATGCATTCTAAATTGCAGGCACAGTCTCGCTGCAATTCTTCATCTGCAAAGGTTTGTAGTGCTTTCCAGTGTCTACTTAATTTCCTATTATCCTTGGACTAGTTTATTCAACGACTATTTTAACTTAGTTATATTTTTCGTTAAATCTGCGAGGATGATAAAATGGAAGAGGAAGAGAGTTTGGGTTAAATGACTTGAGTTTAGGCAATTGAGATCCCCTTATATATATAGCCCTTGTTTGATCCCCATTCTTTGGAGAAAATGAATTCTTATACAGTGTTTTGACAAAATTTCAACTACACATTCTTCAATAAAATAATATTACAAGCAAATTCAAAACTTTTCTTTATTTTTTAACCACACATTTCACATCAATACACTATTAAAAAATTCATTTTTTCCCTCCAAATGGGGCTCAAACAAGGGCATAATGTACAATAATGCATTTGATTTCAGTGTTCCCATGCATGCTTAACATGCAATGTGTATCCAAGTCAGAGCCAAGCTTGGATTCTTGTGAATTTGAGTGAGGAAGAATCATTTGTTGAATATTTTGTATATTGTTGAATAAAATGGAAAAAAAATAATTGTAAATTGATCTTCGATTAGCTAATGCTCGATATTATTTGTCGATTCATGAAGCTAATCTTCATATAACTTTTCATTTTGTTTTTCTAAGTTTGCTCATGTTGAGTGTGATCAGGAGGTTCAAAGACCAGAAGATCCAGAACAACCTTCATTGGCGCCGGATAATAGCTTGCCTCCATCAAGATCCTCGCGCAGAGGTCCCGGACAGTTACAACTTTAACTGTTTTCCTCTCTCATTGAGGTTAATTATACAGTGACTTCAGTATTCAAGCCCGGTGACGTCTGGTAAAATTGTAAATTGTATATCATCAGGAGCTTTGCCCTGTTGAATCCTCGAAGGACAGGGGACGGTGGATAGTGGGTTTGAAACCAAGATGTTCTTTATTCTCATGGATGGAGGAGGTACCCATATGGTTATGTTATTTTTATTGAAAAACCATATGGGCAAGAGGCAGTAGATACTTGGTTCAGGTTATTACAAGTTTGTTCATGTTATTTATTTATAATTATTATTCATCTATCACAACAATTACAATAAAAATAGTATTCGTGTATTGTCTGTAGGGACTACTTTCTTGTTTCTTCCTTGTCTTCTCGTCTTGTTTAGTTTTGAACGTTTGCACCTTTGCTATCACTTTTGATATCTCCAGAGAGCAAACTGGCACGGACAATGTATATAATAATGATTGAAGTAATAAAATCAAGCTTTTGATGAATCTTTCGAGTATGTGGTTTTCAACTTAAATGTAGGGTAAGGGAATATGGTTCTTTTTTTTTTTTTTTTGGGGGGATCGATACATATAAATTATTATAGATAAAAATGATCGATAGATAAATATATAATGTTTGTGGATACCATGAAATGTTTAGATAATAATTTCACCAATTATGAATGGCTTATAATCATTAGTCAAACATGGATTTTTTTTTTATTTTTTTCTTTGATAGATTATAACTTATGAATTCTACAAAATAATTACGGATAAAGGGTGAATAAAAATTGTGAATTTTACTAAACGTGTGAATAATAATAATGTGAAAAAAATAATAATAAAATAAAATTTCTAAACGAGCAGATATGTGATACAAAAATTCTACCTACTTTTATTTATTTTTTAACCACGTATTAAAATCACCACTCCAATTTTTATTTATTTATTATTATTTTTTTTCAGGGAAAAAAAAAAAAAAAAAAAACTCAAACGTTAAATAGAGGCTAAATTACATTGGCTGCATTCATGGACATGCCACTACGGTTAAATACACATCCGATCCGCTCAGGAAGGGGATTAGATTTCCATGTACAGAGAGATTATGTAATACAAAGTTCTCTTTTTTCTACTTCCATTTCCTGATACAAGATAGATAGATTGATTTTACTATATTTTAATTTTGGTTCAATATGATGAGGAGAGGCATCAAGTCTTATCCAGGATCTTTGACATAGTTTTAGAGCCTCGTTCTTAGAACTTTTTCTCATTTTCTTTTTTTTTTTTTCACGACAGGAAGATCAAACTCTCCTCCCTCCAATCATCTCCTTTCAGTCGTTGTTTGAACGAATTCTCTATTTGTCGTCTTTCTCCCCCAAATTCCAATATCTTCCAAAAAACATCAAAAACGTTAATTGTGCAGTATATATTCATCTATCCCTCATTAAGCATACACACATGTTCAGCATAAACAGAGTCGAATATGACGATTAAGAGTTTGAAAATTGCAAGAAGGAGAAATTTGCCCTTGTTCCTGTGGACCCTATCAATATTCCTTATGTTCGATAAGCGGCTTGAGGATGGTCGCATGTTGGCGGATTATAACATCCAAAACCTTGCACCTAGTTTTCCGTCTTCGGGGCGGTATGCAAATTTTTTTAAAGACCCTAACAGTAAAAACCATTACTTTGGAGGTGGAACAACCAAAGCAATAGCGGTTTGCATGTCGGAGTGGATTTAGTTTTTTGTGGAGGAAGTGGATGAGTTCGATGGATTGTCGATGTGGTGGGAACTGGGAATGGTCAGTGATGTGGCAATGAAGGCGACGGTTTAGGGTCGATGGGTCTCATGGATTCAACACGTGTAGTAAAGTGCCTGCGCCATTAGTTTCATTTTACCCGAATCGATGTGAGCCGAAATTCCAATTCTTCGGAGCATCTGCAACGATTCCTTCCACCATGCCTCATCCTTCAGTCGAAGGGCGACGAGGTTGTGATTTTGGGTGTGGTGTCCATTGAAGCGATCTATGATTTTGGGTGTGGTGAGGAAGAAGCGTTCTAAGATTGTTAAATAGTTGGGTGGTGTTCCTTTTTTATGTTTATTGTGGGTTTGGCTGATTTTCTTTTAGTGGAAATTACAAAATTCCCGACTTTTAAAGATCTCAGTGCAAAAATGAGGTGAGATGGTTTTTTATGCAGATTTCATGTATGAATTTAATTATTAATATTAACACAAAATATTTCATCCCCAATTCGGCCCTAAAATTCATTTCACACAGCAATCAGCATCTTCTCTCCTCACTTTCTCCCGTTAACATACGGTTCCGCCGCCCACAGTCAGAGAGAGCCTTTGACGTCGTCTTGCAGCGATGCTTTACCTTTCACATCGTCGCATCGTTAGCGACGGTCGCTCGCCATTTTGAGGTGCTTCGCCGCTTCAACGCGGCACAGGAACCACTGTCGCAAGGTTTTGATGGTGTTTTGTGTAGTGTGGTGTGGTGTTTACGGTGGTGTAGTGGTGGATCTGGTGCAACTGTTGCCATTTTTTGATTTGTGATTTCGACGGTTGGGGGTGGTCTGCAAACGATTTCTCTATCCAGCGTGGATATGGGTGGCTTTGGTGACTTCATGTAGTGTCGAGTGCAATGGATCTAGGTAGGATGGCGACGGTGGTGGTCTAGTTGTGGTCGGCGTTTGGTGGTGGTTTTGAATGTATTGGTGCGTTGTGGATGGTGATGATGGTTATTGATGCAGGTGGTGGAGGTGGCCGATTTGTGGTATGTGTGCGATTTTGTTGGTGCAATGTGGGTAGAAGTCAATTCTGTTGGTGCGATGTGGGTGGTGGTGTAGAGTGCGGCGGCGGCGGTTGTGGTGATGCAAGTTGGTGGTTTTGGTTGATTGTCGGTATTTTTTCTTCTTTTTTTAGTTGTTGGTGGTCTGTGACCTTAAAATTTGATGGTCCGTGACTAAAAAATAATATGTGACCTGAACGATCTGGTTTGTGACTTTAAAATTTGATGATTTGTGACTTCAATGATTTGGTTTGTGACTTTAAAATTTGATGATCTGTGACTAAAAAATAATATGTGATCCATAAAATTTTTCATTTGTAACCTCGAAATAATCTGTGACCTACAAGATTTTTCATTTGTGACCTCGAAATAATATGTGACCAATTAATTTGATGATATGTAACCATTAAAAAAATCTGTGACCATTAATTATTTAATCGTGACTTTATTATATTTATTTAATAAATATTTTTAATTAATTAAATCTAAGCTTGAATTTTGGATTTTCAAACATTTTACTTGAATTTTAAAATGGTGTAAAGAATACACCTTAAATATGAATTTTTCCCCAAAAAAAAAAAAATTACACATAAAAAACTAATTTTTTTTATCAAAAAAATAAAAAATACCTTTAAAAAAATGTTGTTGGCCCGGGGGGGGGGGGGGGGGAAAACCCCCCCCCCCCCCCCCCCCCAACAACAAGTATTTCACTCTTGTATCAACAAAGACAGTAGGGCCGTAGGGGTACCCCCATTGGTCTAGGTGGAGACCTAAAATCCCGCCTAGGCTTTAAGGTGTTTCAGAAAAAAATTCCATGATTATGACCGGTCCAAGATAATGAAATAATTATAAATCTTCATAAAGTAGTTATAACATTTGAAGAAATACTGAGGCTTTAAAAGTAACGTCTCTGAGATTGGAAATCTGTTAATCTTTTTACTACAATAAATCATTCAAATGTTTCCTAATTTATCATTATAGGAGAATTGCAGCCATGTGAAGACAAGATTGCTACTTAAGCAACTAAACCTACCTTAAAACATGAATGAAACAGAGTAAACTCAATTCCCAAACAATAAAAGAAACTAAATAATAAGTGGGTACTTAACCACACATGAAACCGTTGGATAAATATAGCTACAGGCTAAACTAGACAAGAATAATGCAAATCACTCTTAGTGAAGGAACAGGAATAACCTTTGTCAAAGTTGTTACTTTTCCAGGAGGAGAAGCCCGAGATATATTTCTATCACCATCCACCAGTAAATAACGACACCCACTAACATGATATGCATTCTCACCTCCCCATCCTCTCGATAGTTTCTCCTCAACCCAGAACATCTTTAGCGATGCCTGAAATATAGTGACTATTACGTAAGGTTTGCACAGAAACGGAAATGCTACAAGTAACCAACTACGACATTGTTACATTTACCAGAGAAAACACATTGCTGCATTTTTTTAATTTTTTTAAAAACATAAACATGTTATTATTATGATAAAGGCTAATCTTCCAAATATCCATAACACGTCAAAGCAAAAGTCCAATATTTCAATGGCCACCATACTTCATTAGCAACAAAAGTTCCATAGCTGAGATAAGGGGGAGTAGAAGATGGAGAGGGGGCAGTCACCCATGACGGAACGTGAGGATGAAATTATAATAAAAATAAAACTGGTCAACATGTTACAAGATATCATTTTACATAACAAATTTGTAAAACTGACATTCTGTGAAGCATGATAGTAGCTTGAGTTAGGTCATTACCCAGAGGATATATATCTTATCATTTTAACTGACAAGTCACGCTTTAAATGTATAGAAATTCAAAACTATAATATATTGGACGTGTTTCAGACAAAAAATTTCAAACCCATCACATCTTGACCATCCACTCAACAAACATAAACTTTGACAACCCAAATTCGATTTCTGTCAGTCCAGCTGGAAATCTTCTATTAGTCTGGTCTATAAGTCCACCATCCCTACGAGTCCAATCATCATTCATCCCACTTGAAAACAACAATCTGTACATGATTTTCACCTAAGTTTAAAAGGGCTCAATCACCTACCGAGGCGTTTTACCTTTTTGAGGTGAGGTTTAAGCCTTGAGTGGTTTTCAGTCTCGAGTTTACATTACAACCATTTCGACTTATGTTAGTGGGTCTGGAGTCCACTATCAAGTTCTAATATATGCGTCAGACATAATTGAGTTATATAAAGTTGTTGATAAATTTGTAATAAAGCTCTTCGGGTGTATCTTATGGATGTGAATTATGCATAACGAGCAAAAAAACCTCAAAGAATGAATAAAATTGCACCAGAAAGTTCAATATTGGACCAGTCCAAACTAAGCAGAGAAAACAAAAACTCACATTTTCAAGGATTTGTCGCTTCACCATAGCAATCCCTTGCTCCCCATCGAGGACAGATGAGACTGGAATGAGGAGTATCACAGTAAGGCTTCGGAGCTGATAAGCACATAAATACATTCTCTCCTCTGTTTGCTTAAGCCAAATTGTTGGGCTTGTTGGAATTGGACAACCAAACTCTGCACCCCAAATATTGGAAACAAGAAAACCATCCTTCCCCTTAGACCATTTGTCATGCTGCAAGGGCCTCACAACATGATAACTGCGATTTCCGATTGGGGATGTATCACCTGAATTATAATATTGATCTACACTTGGACTAGAATTTGCCATTACAGCTCCCGCAGAAGTATTACACGCAGTGCTTTCTTTATGCAGATAGGACCAAGAACTTGCCATGGAGGATAGAGCTTGAGGGGTTAACCTTAGGACAGCATATGTAAAAAGGTTTACGGTGTCATCCTGACAAAAAGGAATAAATAGTGTTATGCCCTATCTAAATTTAGATCAATCCCAGGCATCTCACCGAATTTAGCTACATCTGAAGGGTGAAATGTTTTTCGTCCTCTTCCTGATGCTAAGAGGGGAAATGTAGAAGAAATGAGAACAAAACATCAAACCGTACAGGAGAGAGTGTTGTGGACACCAGCAGGTCCTGGAACATTGTAAGCGAGTAGCACTTTGAGTTCCCAGCACAGGATTCTAATACTCTGACAAGTGACTGCAGAACAAGATACAAGGTGAAAAATAAAAAAGATTTTTCAATAGCTTACTATGTTAGCCAACAGCATAGTTGAAACGAAGCACAGAAAATTCAAATGTATAAAACGGCAGTGTTATTTGAGAAATTACACCACAGCCGTACTTTTCCTTTAAACACAGTTTATCTCCTAACTGTGTACCGGGAAGTCCTACTTTTACTTCAATAAGAATTTAATAGGAAAGACCCAATTTTTTAGATACTTCCATAAAAAGAAAACAAAATCCCAAAAATATCTTGCATCAACTTCCCCTTTTACAACAACTTATGTGTAATGCATTGTTCTATGCATAGAGTAAACTCTTGTTACTTCGAACTTCAAACTCCTACCAAACATAATGTGTGTCGATAGGATTTATCAAAAAATAATGTGTGTCCATAGGATTTTCTTTTTAATATTTTTTTCCCTTAAATTTTAGCAAGTAATCAAACATTACCAATCATCTACGACCAAAGATTTGCTTTTCCTGATCATTAAATAATCATTAGAGTGAAAGAAATTAAGGGTTATGACTCAAAACTTCGTGACTCTATTCTTGTGTCTGTGAAGATGTCATCGAGTCTTATAAGTGAGGATAGGCAATTTTTTTCTTGAAACAGGTGGAACTGGACCAGATTCAAATAGAATCGGCCGGTCTAGCTCCGGTTCCTCTACTAAATGGGTTGGCTTTGCGACGGGACTATGTGCTGAGAACCGATTAGTTATAATTCGATTCTCGATGCTACCTTGAGAACCAATTATGAATTTTTCTCTCCTGAATTCCCTTTTTTGCCAGTACATTGCACCAAGATGCGCCAAATGTTTGAACACGCTTCTTCTTTCCTTTGCTGCAAAGTCTAATGGGGGTAATCAAAATCCAAATCTAAATGATTTTATAAATACTTCATAAATTCATAGCTTTAATGGAACTCCAATAAGAAAAAATATATTTTTAATTCAATCTTTCGTAAGAATTCAATATTCTTCTTGTTCCCAAATTGGCGACCATCAAGATCATAATCTTCTCCTTGAGAATTATTGAAGTTAATGAGGTTATAAACGCTACATGTATTTTTCAATATATATTATTGTATAAATTTTCTTAATAATTAATTTTTGATTCGGATTTTATAGATTATGATGATGCTTAATAGTTTTTTTCGACTTTATCAATTGATCTTGAACATTGGAGTTGGATTTTTGCTCGTTTTCTTGTTTAATTGATTTTTTATTATTAAAATACAAGAATGACGGGTGGTTTCATACTCAATTTTTGTCTATTTTCAACATGACAAGTAGTTCCATACTTTATTTTTATAACTTTTTAATAAAAAAATCGAACTGGATCAGAACCCGTTGGTTCGATTGTGGTTTAGTTCCATAGTTGCACATGTAACTAATTGTTCTATTTCTAAAATTTTTATTGGTACTCGGTTCAATTCGGTTTCCTTCGAAACTGGACTGTGTCCACTCTTACTTGTGAGAATTCATTCATTTAAAATTACTCCACAATTTATGAAAGAGAACCCAATATAGAATTCAATCTTCAGAAAAGGTTTAAATAAGAAATCTTGACAGAGTCATGGTAAGTATGTAAGACTTGTTTGAAATATTTCTCAAAAAATTGGAACTTAGCAACCCAGAAAGTTGCAGCTAGTACTTATTTCCAAAGAATGGAAGGTTGGACTTAAACGTCTATTATCCCATATATCCCTGATAAATCATGCAATATTGCATTATTTTGTAAAATATGAATCTAATAATACTTAATATATCAAGTCAGAGACTAACACCCAACATGTACTCTTAACCATTATCTCTGGGCAGAATTTTTTTTAACAAGAGAGCTAATTTCTTCCTTCCAATTGATTTCCTTTCCAAGTGAAAAGCCTCAATGATTAGTAAGCATACCCAGTTTACTTATATAAGTAGAAAATAGTAAACTAATAACAGTTTATATGTCAGAGGAAATGAAAGCAAAGCAAATGCCATCTTCCCATAAGGGACAAAAGAAAATTATCAAATTTATCACATTTAAGAATAAAAAATAGTACCTAAAGACCAACCTGAACATCAATTGCAGCCTCCCGTCCCACAGTATTGTGGTTTACTGCTAACTTTATGGCAATAGCTATAATGTTAAGTAATTTTAATGAAATTTCTTATCTATATTATGGAGAATATTAACAAGTAAATGCTTTAGGTTCAAATTATGAGACTATAAGGCTATTCCTTCTTTTAACTTTTCTTTTTCACGCCAATTTGAAGGATGTCTCTTTTTACTCAAATATAACTTAAAAGTCATTAATAACAGTTGAAGATCTGTATATATTATCAAGGATGAAAAACTGAAGAAATAAATTTATTTTGATAATATCCACCACAACATCCTCTCTGCAGCTTCTAAACGGATAACTCTCTTTGCAGCTTTGGCCACGAAGAACTGAAGAAGAAACCACAAGATACCATTGTTTGTTGTGGATACGCAAGACCAAACCAATCCAATCCAACAATGAGAGACAGAGAAGACAAAGTCCAATTATCTCTCAAACTCTCCAGTTCACATGGAATGCTCACTTGAGTCAAATGACCCCAATAACATGCAGTCACGTTAATGCAGGAAAAACTAAGGCTTCAGCAAAACAAACTTAGTAAAGAGTTAAAACAAGTTAAGTTCAAACACTCATAACACCATGGCCAGAATTTTCTCCCTTTGGTAGCATGTAACTTAGCATCATAATTATGTGAAAGTAAATTCAGAAAGTATACATGTAAAAATGAGCGTCCAAGTAATAACCTAGTGAAAGTGATGAGTCCTTCGCTGAGGCCAATGACAGAGAGCTGAGTGGTAAATGGCAAATCAGCAGGATGGAAGAAGAGAATCTTGTCCAGCTCCTCACCTTCATTTTGCCCCCTTCTCAAATCAAACACACACAGTTTTACAGCTTCACTAGCATTGCTCCCAGATGATAATACCATCTCTAATCCTACTTTTCCTGCAACATTCGTGAAGAAAGTTAAATCCCAGTACAATACACACCAATTTCAAACTACTTAAATTAGATTAGGAATCAGATTTTATTTATTTCTTAATCAAACCATTTATATTTCACGGGTCCAGCAGCATGATTATCAATTTTTATTTTTTTTATATGTTTGATAACGAATTGAAAACCCCATTCTTTATTAACAGGGGGGAAAAAAGGAATGATAACAGGAACATAAATGGCTTAATTATTAAACACGCCCATGATTTGTTCCATTAATTAACCTCCGAACAGAAAGTCTAACAAAATTAAGTAGAATTTAAGATATGATTGAGAATTACTATTTCATACTTGAAATATGAAATTGAAAGTAATTACAAACCTGCAGCTTAATTTGAAATCCAACAAAATATACAACCCACTGCCCGGAGAGATCCTACAGAGTTTTCCTTTTTCCTTTTTTTTTTTCCCTTCCCCGTATTTGCGCATATTATAATCCTGACACGTCCGTCCCAATTTTATATATTGTAATTTTCACTCTGGATCCCCAATCTTTTCAATTTATGAACATTTCATCCTCAATCTTTTTTATCCTCTTTTTCATACTTGAAATATGAAATTGAAAGTAATTACAAACCTGCAGCTTAATTTGAAATCCAACAAAATATACAACCCACTGCCCAGAGAGATCCTACAGAGTTTTCCTTTTTCCTTTTTTTTTCCCCCCTTTTTCCCTTCCCGTATTTGCGCATATTATAATCCTGACACGTCCGTCCCAATTTTATATATTGTAATTTTCACTCTGGATCCCCAATCTTTTCAATTTATGAACATTTCATCCTCAATCTTTTTTATCCTCTCCCCCATCCCTGAGCCTTTTATTTTTCCTATGGAAAGGATAAAAAAATAGATAAGGAAATGAAATCACCACATAAATAAAAAAGATTAGGGACCTACAGTGAAATTTATCCTTATATAATGATGTAGATTAAAATCTACTACAAATGTTAAATTAAAAACAACAATTAATTTTAACTACATATTTCATTTATTTACAACTTGGTTTATCAATTCAGTGACTTGGGCATTGGACGTTCCTAAAATAGGTACTATTGGATCCAATTCCCAAAAAAAAAAAAAATAATAAAATAAAATCAATTGTGTCGAACTTTCCATTTTTGGAATTCAACTCATATTTCATCAATTTTTATTAAAATTTACTGAAAAATTGAGTTTAATTACACTAAAACAGGACCATGATACGGAGGAATGATTTAGTGTGGAGGCGTGAGTACACGTACTTATGTGATTAATAATAATATTTTAAGCATTTCAAAATTAAGAGAATGAAAACAGTGGATGTACAGGAAACATTTGATTTTCACTTTTGTCCTTATATATTTTTGCTTTCAACAATAATGCCCTTAATTATAAATACACCATAATCATTAATAATTATATTATAACTCCAAAAAAATTATTCATATATACATAGCAGGTTAATCTCTCTTTTTTTGACGTTTTATTTTATTAAACTAATAAGGGGTTGCTGCCCCTATATGTTTCAAGCTAGGACCTTTCCATCTTGCCTTTAGATTTTAACTTGCAATACCTTATTATAGATTTGATTGGAAGGAGGGCGATGAATGAAGATAGTGCTTTGACTGTTGGGATCCCAATCAGCCATCAACATCGAAAAATTGAACTATCAAATCAAGGATGACTCGCTTGATCGAGATGGGAGAAATTCCAATATTGGCATTTCATTTTTTTTTCCCTAAATCAATTTACTAGTTGGGTGGTATCGTTTTGAATAGAAATGACAGTTTTGAAGGGTGATATTTCTTTCTCCTTTCATATTCAAGATGTGCCCGTAGGATGAGACTTTAAGGAGAGGCTCTCCTATTCTTTTATCGTTAACTTGGCTATTGCCATATACCTCATCTTTCGAGTAGCTGTTGTAGTCTTATGAATTTTAGGGAAAACACTAGTGATGTTGAGAGCTAGTCAAGTGCAAAGCAATTATCCATATTTCGAGAGTTGAGGTGAAAAATGGCTAGATTCCTTCACTTCCCGGACCCAAAGCAATACAGTCAAGTGGAAAATACAGCCAACAAGAGTTTTAAACTTCCTTATTCAAAATTAAGATTTACAAGTTTTCTTTTCAAATATCAGATGTACAGGAAACATTTGATTTTCACTTTTGTCCTTATATATTTTTGCTTTCAACAATAATGCCCTTAATTATAAATACACCATAATAATTAATAATTATATTATAACTCCAAAAAATTTATTCATATATACACAGCAGGTTAATCTCTCTTTTTTGACGTTTTATTTTATTAAACTAATAAGGGGTTGCTGCCCCTATATGTTTCAAGCTAGTACCTTCCCATCTTGCCTTTAGAATTTAACTTGCAATACCTTATTATAGATTTGATTGGAAGGAGGGCGATGAATGAACATAGTGCTTTGACTGTTGGGATCCCAATCAGCCATCATCATCGAAAAATTGAACTATCAAATCAAGGATGACTCGCTTGATCGAGATGGGAGAAATTCCAATATTGGCATTTCATTTTTTTTTCCCTAAATCGATTTACTATTTGGTGGTATCGTTGATAGAAATGACAGTTTTGAAGGATGATATCTCTTTCTCCTTTCATATTCAAGATGTCCCGTTGGATGACACTTTAAGGAGAGGCTCTCCTATTCTTTTATCGTTAACTTGGCTATTTCCATATATATATATATATATATATATATATCACCACACCCAAAAACTTAGTCATTTTCATCCTTTTTATTATCTATTTTCTCTCCTTACCCCACCTGCTATCCTCTTTTTGTTGCAATCATCAGAAGTTGTCGCCCAATGCGATCTGCTGCTACATGATATGGTGATGATGCCTTCTCTCTATCGCGATACGCACAGAAGTCGTATCTCTATCACATTGCTTGTAGTGATGTTTGTCGTTCGAAGGCGCTGCCATATGCGAGTGGCGTTGTTGATGGTATTGGTGGTTTGCGCCAGCGCTTATGGTGTTGATAGTTCACAGCCGTCACAATGAAATTTAAACTCTCATATATGAAATCTTCTCTACAATCAAGTTTGTATACAATTTCTATTTAGGGTGTATTTAAACCGATTTTTTAAAAATCAAATCGGCTCAGCCGATTCAAACAAAAATCGGGAATCGGGACCAAAATTGATCCAATTATGCTGATAAAACCTCTAATTAAAAACTGCTCCAAATCCCATTAAATCGGTTGATTTTTAGAAAATCTGTGACCCCGTTTTTGATTTAGTCCATTATATATATATATTTTTTAATTTTTTAAAAATCATCGGTTCGATTCTAGTTCAACATTTTGACCATTGACCCTTTATCTTTTTAAGTTGATTTTTAAAAAAATGATTTAAACTTTATAAACCATATTTTCTAAATTTACATTTTAATGTTAGATTTTACAATATGGTAGCAAAAGACTACTTTTGCTAAAAAAATTACAATTTTTTCCATAACTAGTCCAACATATCCATAATTAAGAATAATAAATCACACCATTTGTATTACATTATATAATACTTTACATACGAAATTTATAACTATTTTTATCCTTCTGAAATATTTTTTTTTTCTTTCTCTTTTCTTTATCCCTCCATAAATTAACATACAGTTGATTCCTCTCGGTGTATCATATACATATTTTTATTTTTCACATAGAATTATATTTTTTTTTACTTATATTTATAGATTATTATCTTCGATGAAGCCTTCATGCAGAAAAGAAAATATTCGTCTGCAATACATATAAAAACTCGCCATACAATTTTTAACAATTTTTAAGTTGCAAAAATACACCAACTTAAAATGGACAAGAAGTTGATTTTAGCTACAAAAAATATTTCATATAAAAATATGTCAATTGAATTTTTAAAATTTTATTCATTGACCTAATTTGATTAATTAGAATATAGTGATTAGAATTTTATTTTTTATTTTTTTTTTGTCTATTTTTACAAATGCTAGAAGAGTCAACTGAAGTATTTTCTAATTTTTCCAATATTTTTGTTAAATTACCAAAATTAATGTTTATTGATTTGATGTTTGATTTTACTAGGGGCTGTTTGGGCCCGATTTTTTCACCAAAAAATTGATTTTTTGACCATTATTTCACTATTCGAGCCGTCATATTTGATTTTTTCTCTCACAGGTGGACCCCACTTTTCTCCTAATGGTCAAAAAATTAATTTTCAAAATCACTCTCAAACAGGCTCTAGGAAGAAGATAATAAATTTTACACAAAATAAAAAATCAACAAGGGTACGATTTGTTCTTTCAGTAAGGATCTTTTGTTAGTTTAGCTGTTATGATGACATATTTGTAAAATTTTCAACGAAATGTAATTTTTTCTAACAATTATGTTATGTAAAATATAAATTTATAAAATAAGGTACATAAAATTATATCACACCCCTGTGTATAGTGTGCATTTTGTAAATTAAACATAACTAATGGGTGCAAATTTGTAGAATTGTAAATGTGTGTAGAGGGAGATTGATTTTAAGATCTATGTTTGTCGATTATTTTTGAGAGACAAATTGATCGTTATATTTCAAAATATATAGAAAAAATTAACCTAAAACTCTATTTTTCCAAATAATGAATTGCTGCTACAACTGGTTAGTAATACAATATCTTATTAGCTTGTCTATATACACGCAATCCATAGACTTTGATGGACTATTAGACGCTGATACTGTTGTTCTATGCTTTATGTACGGGGAAGTTTTTATTTGTCCCATCTTAAAGGTGAGATTTTGAGGTATTATAGTTATCAATAGCACTCCATGTACACCCAAATAGTTAGTCACAATGTCCATTGGCATGGAAAAGTTGCTGATTCACTAGTAAATTTAAATTTAAATCATGCCAATTTTACGTATATTGTTCGAGTCCAACTGGTATTTGTGTTAGAAAAAATATGAAAAGGAAATTAAAAAAAAAACCGTTGAATATATATCTATAAACTATATTTATAAGATATTAAAATATTATATCAGGGGAGAATCATTTTTTGGACGATTTTAACCCCCCCTAAAATTTAATTATTTCAATAATACCTTACTTTTTCGTTTTTCAATATTTAATAAATAATATAAAATTATTGTCGTTTATGAAATTTCTTTTATTAATTTTTAATTAATTAACATTAACATTAATCTATATTCAATGAATTTTCACTTGATGAATCTTAGATTATATGAATATATAATTATTATGAATGAACTTATTCATATTCATGTATCTAAAAATTTAATGGGTGTTTAAATTTATTTGTTAGCAATTAATTTTTATATACCAAATGTAATATAAAAAATTGCTCATTTATAGTATTTCATCATTATAAAAATGTTTAATCATAGAAATTGAATTTTGAGAGTACAATTTTCTTCTCTTAAATTTCTATGCTAACTTTTATTTTCTTTAATTCGTCCGAGACTCATCAAGTCCTCTAACAAATTGGTATCAAATATTACTTTTACATCACTTATAAAGTATTTTAGAATAACGTGCAATGCACGTTCAATTTTGACTAGTATAAATAAAATAATGAAAAGAAACATTATAATAAATTGAGTAACAATAAAAATAGAGAAAAAATGGTTGTCGATATAGTAATGTTCTTAAAATAGATTCGTCCTCTACTATGGTGCAAGAGGGCTGATGGCTTCCATCTTTCAGGATACAATGGTTGAAAGTAGCTAGCTAACTAATAGAGTGTATAAGATTGCATTTTTAATGCTAATTGCTTATGATTATTTGCTAATATACAAGTATATTTGAGATTATTAATGATATTTTTCTATAGTTGAATGATGGCAAATCCTAATTGTGGTGTTTACAATTTTACTGTAGAAATGAAGGCAAAATATAACAAAGCTCAAGGCCCATGAGAGGACTCAATTCAAGTGGACTTGAACCAGCCCAATCAGAAGAAAATAGATTGGAATGAAGGGAGCAAATCAGCCGAAGACGTGTCAAAATTGAAGGAATCCCAAATTCGAAGCGTACCTGCACTGTCTTTAGTATTTTCACCATATCTCCCTCATCCGACGTCATATGATTTGGAAAGCTGATTTAACGTGTTACAATTTCTCCTGAAATAGAAATTTTGAAATTTCCACATTTTCCAATGGAAAAGTGGCATACAATCCAAGGCTGAAAATATGCAGAATTGATGAGGCGAATTCGGGCTGGCTTTTTCTTTCCTTGTGAAGATGGCTTGAAAGAAGGAAGGAAAAAGAGTTTATGCATCAAGGGAAGACGGGGGATTCAACTAAGGAGGCTAGGAAGAAAGGATTATTGATTCTCTTTCTTCTTCTTCGACTATGAAGAGGGGGAAGCGACACCAAGAAAATGGAGGAGCAGAATTAATGAGTTTTTCCTTCTTCCAAATCTCTTTCAATTTCTTGATGTTAAACTCTGTTATTAAGCTTTTCTTTAATTTTAGCATGAACTAATTTATATCTTCTAGAGTTTGAGATGTAGCCTAATTATGATTATATGAATCTTCTTTTACTTGAATTGATTAGTATGTGTTCAGATTGTTGAGTATTTCATTTTGGACTTAATGCTTGTGAACGACTGATAACTGTTCACTTGAGTTGGGATTCAATTTGAGACAAAGAAGTAATAATTGTTTTAGCATATGTTTGAGATACCACAAGGACTCCGTAGGATAGATATATTTATGGACTTGTGTAATTTTTAGGGGTTTTTTCTTTGTTCTTAATGAATGTTGACAGGTTTATAATTTTCACATAAATGTAAAAAAATTTCCTATTGGGATATTTTGTTAATGCTTGAGAAAGATTAATGAATAAATTAAGGAGACTCAGATTATTAACAATAAGGAGCATTTACAATTAATTCAATTAGGATATTCACATATGATTAGTTATGGTTATTCAACCCACCTAACCTATACCCACAACACCCAAAAACTTAATTATTTTCATCCTTTTTATTATCAATCTTTCCCCCCTATCCCACTTCCTATCCTCTTTTTGTTGCAATCATCGGAAGCTGTCACCCAAGAGCATCGCTGATGATGCTGTTGCGATCTGCTTCTACACGACATGGTGATGATGCCTTCTCTCTATCACAATACGCACGGAAGTCGTATCTCTATCCCATTGCTTGCGGTGATGTTCGTCGTTCGAAGGCATTGCCGTATGCGAATGGCGTTGTTGATGTTGATGGTATTGGCGGTTTGCGGTAGGGGTGTAAGCGGTCCGATTTTATCGATTTTTGACATATTTTCAAACAAAACCATTTAAACCGGTTTGAGAGAAACCCAAACCTAAACCAAATCATTTTGAACGGTTTGAAAAAAAACTCAAACCTAAACTTAACGGTTTGGTCCGGTTTTAAACCGTCGATTTCGCTATATATTTTTTTGCCTGTCTGCTTTTATATCATTAATTCATTGAATTCAATATATATTTATATCTTACTAGCAATAAATATAAAACAAACTAAGCCTCTGTTTGAGCCAAATTTTTGGGACAAAAAAATGAGAATTTGGATCGTTATCCCACAAGTCCATTCGTCTTTGTTGATCCACTGTTTCATGTGTGGACATAGCCTCCTCTCCAACGGTCAATTTTCTCATTACGATGATATGGAAAATATAGCTCAAATAGGGGCTAAATATATCTATTATAAAATTAAATACCAACTAAATCAAAGTAAAATCACAATAAATTAAAACATAGCTTTTTTTCATTTTTGTTCACATTTTTTAAGCTAATGACGAAATAATAACGTTATAATACAATTCTACTAAACTTTACATTTGTATGATATTACGAAACGCATTTAATTTCAGATTCTTACCTTAGTTTGCTCCAAAAATTATTGATCTGAAACTTTATTCGTAGCAAATATCATCACTGATGGTTTAAGATCTCTTTGTCTCCGATTTGGTATAATGAATTTCAATTCAATTTTGAAGAGGTGTGAAAATATTGAAAAAGAAGTGTGTGGAGCTAGTGGCTTAAGACTGTATTGGGTGTCCACTGGAATTCATTTAAATTTTAAAGAGAAAAATGACTTTTAATAGATTATGTTAGTCCTGAGATTATTAGATATAAATTAGGATTATTGGATAATAATAATATATCTGTATTAGAAAATTAGAGATTGATAAATATACCCACAAATGACAAAACTATTGAATTTTACATATTTGGATGAATTTTCAAAAGATTTCATTTTTTCATTTTTTTTATTTTTATATATTTTTTCGCCGATCCGATTTGATTTTAAACCGCAATTAAAATTCTCAAATCTAAACCAAACCATTTTAATCGGTTTGGTTTGGTTCAAAACCATTTCGTTGATCGGGTCCCCGTGGCACCAAACCGACAGTTTCTAAAATACGATTTCGATTTGATATTCTGATTTAGCGATTTTTGCTTAGAGCCCTAGTTTGCGGCAACGCTAATGGTGTTGATATTTCACAGCCGTCACAATGAAATTTAAACTCTCATATATGAAATTTTCTCTACAATCTTTCATGGCCCAATCAAGGATTTGTATACAATTTCTATTTAGGGTGTGTTTAAACCAATTTTTTAAAAATCAAATCGGCTCGCCCGATTCAAACAAAAATCGGGAATCGAGACCAAAATCGGTCCAATTATACTGATAAAATCTCTAATTTAAAATTGCTCCAAAACCCATTAAATCGGTCGATTTGTTGAAAATTCATGACCCGTTTTCGATTTAGCCCATTATATATATATTTTTTAATTTTTTTAAAATTATTGGTTCGATTCTGGTTCAACATTTTGACCATTGACCCTTTATCTTTTTAAGTTGATTTTAAAAAAAAAATGATTTAAACTTTATAAACCATATTTTCTAAATTTACATTTTAATGTTAGATTTTACAATATGGTAGCAAAAGACTACTTTTGCTAAAAAAATTACAATTTTTTCCATAACTAGTCCAACACATCCATAATTAAGAATAATAAATCACACCATTTGTATTACATTATATAATACTTTACATACCAAATTTATAACTATTTTTATCCTTCTGAAATATATATATTTTTTTCTTTCTCTTTTCTTTATCCCTCCATAAATTAACATACGGTTGATTCCTCTCGGTGTATCATATACATATTTTTATTTTTCACATAGAATTATATTTGTTTTACTTATATTTATAGATTATTATCTTCGAAGAAGCCTTCATGCAGAAAAGAAAATATTCATCTGCAATACATATAAAAACTCGCCATACAATTTTTAAGTTGCAAAATTACACCAACTAAAAATGGACAAGAGGTTGATTTTAGATACAAAAAATATTTCATATAAATATATGTCAATTGATTTTTTAAAATTTTATTCATTGACCAAATTTTATTAATTAGAATATAGTGATTAGAATTTTTTTTTTTTTTGGTCTATTTTTACAAATGCTAGAAGAGTCAACTGAAGTATTTTCTAATTTTTCCAATATTTTTGTTAAATTACCAAAATTAATGTTTATTTATTTGATGTTTGATTTTACTAGGGAAGAAGATAATAAATTTTATACAAAATGAAAAATCAACAAGGGTACGATTTGCTGCTACAACTGGTTAGTAATACATATATCTTATTAGCTTGTCTATATACACGCAATCCATAGACTTTGATGGACTATTAGACGCTGATACTATTGTTCTATGCTTTATGTACGGGGAAGTTTTTATTTGTCCCATCTTAAAGGTGAGATTTTGAGGTATTATAGTTATCAATAGCACTACATGTACACCCAAATAGTTATTCACAATGTCCATTGGCATGGAAAAGTTGCTGATTCACTAGTAAATTTAAACTTAAATCATGCCAATTTTACGTATATTGTTCGAGTCCAACTGGTATTTGTGTTAGAAAAAATATGAAACCGTTGAATATATCTATAAGATATTAAAATATTATATTAAGGGAGAATCATTTTTTGGACGATTTTAACCCCCCTAAAATTCAATTATTTCAATAATACCTTATTTTTTCATTTTTCAATATTTAATAAATACTATAAAATTATTGTCGTTTATGAAATTTGTTTTATTAATTTTAAATTAATTAACATTAACATTAATCTATATTCAATGAATTTTCACTTGATGAATCTAGGATTATATGAATATATAATTATTTTGAATGAACTTATTCATATTCATGTATCTAAAAATTTAATGGGTGTTTAAATTTATTTATTAGCAATTAGTTTTTATATACCAAATGTAATATAAAAAATTGTTCATTTATAGTATTTCATCATTATAAAAAAGTTGAATCATAGAAATTGAATTTTGACAGTACAATTTTTTTTTCTTAAATTTTTATGCTAACTTTTATTTTCTTTAATTCGTCCGAGACTCATCAAGTCCTCCAACAAATTGGTATCAAATATTACTTTTACATCACTTATAAAGTATTTTAGAATAACGTGCAATGCACGTTCAACTTTGACTAGTATAAATAAAATAATGAAAAGAAACATTATAATAAATTGAGTAACAATAAAAATAGAGAAAAAATGGTTGTTGATATAGTAATGTTATTGTTGATATAGTAATGTTCTTAAAATAGATTCGTCCTCTACTATGTTGCAAGAGGACTGATAACTTCCGTCTTTCAGGATACAATGGTTGAAAGTAGCTAGCTAACTGATAGAGTGTATAAGATTGCATTTTTAATGCTGATTGCTTATGATTATTTGCTAATATACAAGTATATTTGAGATTATTAATGATATTTTTCTATAGTTGAATGATGGCCAATCCTAATTGTGGTGTTTACAATTTTACCGTAGAAATGAAGGCAAAATATAACAAAGCTCAAGGCCCATGAGAGGAATCAATTCAAGTGGGCTTGAATCAGCCCAATCAGAAGAAAATAGATTGGAATAAAGGGAGCAAATCAACCAAAGACGTGTCAAAATTGAAGGAATCCCAAATTCGAAGCGTACCTGCACTGTCTTTAGTATTTTCACCATATCTCCCTCATCCGACGTCATATGATTTGGAAAGCTGATTTAACGTGCTACAATTTCTCCTGAAATAGAAATTTTGAAATTTCCACATTTTCCAATGGAAAAGTGGCATACAATCCAAGGCTGAAAATCTGCAGAATTGACGAGGCGAATTCGGGATGGGGCTTTTTCTTTCCTTGTGAAGATGGCTTGAAAGAAGGAAGGAAAAAGAGTTTATGCAGCAAGGGAAGATGGGGGATTCGACTAAGGAGGCTAGGAAGAAAGGATTATTGATTCTCTTTCTTCTTCTTCGACTATGAAGAGGGGGAAGCGACACCAAGAAAACGGAGGAGCAGAATTAATGAGTTTTTCCTTCTTCCAAATCTCTTCCAATTTCTTGATGTTAAACTCTGTTATTAAGCTTTTCTTTAATTTTAGCATGAACTAATTTATATCTTCTAGAGTTTGAGATGTAGCCTAATTATGATTATGTGAATCTTCTTTTACTTGAATTGATTGGTATTTGTTCAGATTGTTGAGTATTTCATTCTGGACTTAATGCTTGTGAACGACTAATCACCGTTCACTTGAGTTGGGATTCGATTTGAGACAGAGAAGTAATAATTGTTTTAGCATATGTTTGAGATACCACAAGGACTCCGTAGGATAGATATATTTATGGACTCGTGTAATTTTTAGGGGTTTTTTCTTTGTTCTTAATGAATGTTGACAGGTTTATAATTTTCACATAAATGTAAAAAAATTTCCTGTTGAGATATTTTGTTAATGCTTGAAAAAGATTAATGAATAAATTAGAGACTCAGATTATCAACAATAAGGAACATTTACAATTAATTCAATTAGGATATTCACATATGATTAGTTATGGGGAATCGAAAACTCTAGAATCTTATTTCTTTGATTTTAACTCACTTGTTCAAATTGTTAGTCTAAACTTTCTTGTTCAACAATTCATTTACATTCGAATTTTCAAATAGATCACCATTTAATAAATTTTGATACTTATTTGTAATTTTTCATTCCTCGTGGGACGATACTCTTGCTAATTCATTTTATTACTTGTCACGACTCGTGCACTTGCAATTTCAACTGAGACTAACACATCGTCACTATTTTTGAAAAATTAATAGTGCTCACAATTCTATCATCGAGTTAGAACAAACAAATTATCTAAACTATTAAGAACAAGATTTATTGACAACAAAGAAAGAAGAGAGAAATTTAGAGAGAAGAAAGAACTCTCAAATTTTGATATATGGAATAAGGAGGAGAACACAACCTTATATAGTACTAGGATGTGGTATGTTTCAGTTTTCTTAGTTAATTTTGTATTTAACATAAATAATTTTACAATGGTCATGAATGAATTTGTAACCTCCAATTCAAATACAAATTAACTAGGGAATAGAAGAGAATTGAAACCTATAAATTGTTGTTACAATTTCATTCAATTCATTTTTATTTTTGAATATTTTCCAACAATTTTCCACATGAATGAAATTATTAACAATAACAAACTGACATGGTGATAGAATTCAACAATCGAAACCTACATAGGATAGGTAGGTGTTATTATTTGAATCTTCACTTGTGTAAGTATGTTTACTTTACTACCTGATTAGTGAACATAATGTCCTTGAACTATTCTGTCATTTGTATAATTGATGATAGACCTCACACTAATTTCTTCCTAACGCAATTCAGTTTTCATAGTTATGTTCATTTTGGCCATGAACATATCCATGATTCTGTGAGAGTTTTTAAGGGATTAAGCCCTTGTAATTCTCCTTTGAAGCGGTCCCACTTTTTTTCTCACAAAGTCGTTTTCTTAATTAAGAGTAACCCACATTATCCAACTTGGATATTTCAACATATAAGGATCATTAAAAATTTAGCTTATCCTTTATTCGTTCAGGTATCACTATTTTCATCATAGTAATGAATTGGGATGAATTCCCACAATGATCCTGCATGATCTTTACAATTAGGTTGTCCATTTGAACGTACATTTTGAGATTTTTAGTCAACTAGGTTGGATTTTCATTGTATCGATTTATTCTTTTATTGGCTTTAGTCACATTCCCCTTGATAATTTCTCAACTAGCTCTCTATTTAAGCCTTTGGTTAGCGGATTTGTAATATTATCGTTTGATCTTACATAGTCAATGGAAATAATTACAATAGAGATTAGTGGTCTAATGTTATTATGTCTTGACTTACCATTATACATGTTGTTATGTGTCCTGTTAATTGCAGATTGACTATCACAATGTATGTATATTGTACATACATGCTTTGACCACCTTGGAATATCGTCTAAGAGACGGCATAGCCATTCTGCTTCTTTCCCACATATATCCGGTGCATAAATTCAGATTTCATTGTGAAGCTAGCTATAATAGTATGTTTCAAGGAATTTCAAGACACGGTTACACCTTCTAGTGTGAACACATATCCACTAATAAACATTGAGTCTTTTATGTCAGTATCCAGTTTGCATCACTATATTTTTCTAGGACAGCTATATATGTTATATAGTGTTGTCTACAGTTACGAGTATGTCTTAGGTACCTCAATACTCTTACAATTGCCTACCAATGGTCAGCTCCAGGATTACTCATATAACTACTTAGTTTACTTTTTGTATAGGCTATGTCAGGATTTGTACAATTCATTAAATATATTAGACTACCAATCACTCTATAGTACTCTATTTGAGAAATACTCTGTCCTTTATTCTTGGATAGATGTACGCTTATATCTATTAATGTTCTAGCAATACCAGTGTCATTTTTACTAAACTTTTTAGAAATATTTTCAACGTAATGTGACTAATTTAAGACAAGCACATTTGATGTTCTATAGAACTTTATTCCTAAGATAATATCGGCTAGTCTCATATCTTTCATGTTAAATTTTGAATTCAACTTATCTTTAGCAGATTTCATCACCCTATCATTACTACAAACAATGAACATGTTATCAATGTATAGACACAAAATAACATATCCATTCTTAGTGTCTATGATATAAACACATTTATCACATTCCTTGGTTTTAAATTTACTTGCTATCATGAACCTATTGAATTTTTCATATCATTGTTTTTTATGCTTCTTTTTAACCATACAAGGATTTCACCAGTTTACGGACTTTCTGTTCATGTCCAGGTGCAGTAAAATCCTCAGTTTATTCCATGTAGATTTCTTCATCCAAATATCTATTTGGAGATGTTGTTTTCACATCCATTTAATATACTTCAAGATTGTGTATGGCAGCAATTACTAATACCATCCTTATGGAATTCATTATCGTCACAGGAGAATATGTATCAAAGTAGTCTAGATCTTCTCATTGGTTGTGTCAATTTGGCTCGCACAACTCGAGAGGCCCATGACTCGGCTTGAAAAAAGCCCGAGCCAGCTTGTATGGCTCAACTTAAAAAAAAAATTGAAAATTATAAACAAGTCAAAGGCAGTGTTGCTTGATAGCGGGCAACTACTTGTTGCCTCAAAGGCAAGCAAGCCTATGGTAGTTGCCTGTAGGTTAAAAAAAATAAAAAATCGTGAGCTGGCTCGGGTCGATAAAGATCCAACCGAAAGCTTGGGTTGAGCTTAAATTTTTTGACTGAGCTCTTGGCTCAAGCAAAAAGAGCTCGAACCATTTTTATTCTAGCCAACCTCGAGTTTCAACTCGACTCGTTGACATCCCTATCTATAAACTTTAATTACAATCCTCGCTTTGTATTTATCAATTGATCCGTTTGCTTTCATCTTCCTCTTGAAAATCCACTTGGATTCTAGAGCTTTATACCTGAGGGAAATATCAACCAACTCCCAAGTGTGATTTTGTAGTATAGAATCAATTTCGCTCTTAATGGCATTTTCAACAACGGTCCTTCACTAGAGTTTACTGCCCTTTTAAAAGTTTGAGATTCACTTTCTAGCAGATAGATAAAAAAATCTTGACCAAAAGAATTTTTTGTCCTTACTCTTTTACTACATCTAGGTTCATCTTGAACCTCTTCATTTTTTTCTTGTTCTTGGTACTGACTATTTTCACTAATAGTCTCAAATGTTCATTTTGACGAACTTGGTCCTTCTTTAAACTTACAAAAAAATACGTGTTCAAAGCACGATGCATTTTTTTATTACATTATCGAGTTCTTGTGTATGTCTGAAATTTTAGACTTATGCACAATGAACCAAGAAACACTAATGTTATATGCATAGTTGATGAAAATGCAGTCAACCCATTTTGGATCGACTTTTACCTTCTAAAGTGTAACTTTAGCAAGATATCCCCACATTCATAAGAATGAATAGGAAGGTTTCCTTCATTTCGATAATTCATATGGAGTTTTGTCTTTCTTTTTTTGGGTACGTTATTTAAAATATAATCTGCTGTTAGAACAACTTCTCCCACATGTTCGGAGGCAACTCAAAATTTAATAGCATTGCATTCATCATCTCTTTTAAGGTATGATTCTTCCGCTCAGCAACAACGTTTAACTGAGAGAATAAGGTAACATAGTTGTATAGACTATACCATTTTGAACACAAAACTCGCTAAATGGTGATTCATATTCACCACCTCAATCACTTTTTAGTACCTTAATTTTCTTGTTGAATTGATTCTCAATTTCATTTCTATAGAGAACAAATTTCACTATAGCTTGGCCCTTGCTTTTTAGGTAGATACACATAACGGTAATTTGTGCTATCATCAACAAAAGTAATAAAATACTTATTATCTCCACTTGTTTGTATCAATTTTAAATTACATATATCACTGCGAATTAAACCAAGGGGTTTAATGTTTCTCTCAACACTTTTAAAATACGACCTTATAAATTTTGTCTTTACACAAGTTTCACACTGGTATTTTGAATCAATTTGGAATGCAGGTATGTGATTCAAGATAATTATCTTTCTCAAGGTGTCATAATTAACACTTCTTAATCTTCCTTGCAATAGATTAGAAGACTCAAGCAAATAAATGGAAGAATTAGCTCTACTGATATTTTTCTTAATAGTTATTACATTGAGCTTGAAAAATCCATTAGATACATACCATTTACCAATAAAAATCCACTCTTGGACAAAACAATTTTATCATACTCAAAAAAATCATGTGGAAACCATGCTTGCTCAGGAATGAACCAGAGATTAGGTTATTTCAAATTTTTACACATACAATACGTTGTTTAGAGTCATCTCTTTTTTGGATGTCATCTTCAGGATCATTTTGCCTTGGACCTTGATTTCAAAAATAGCAGAATTTTCCATGAAGAGCTACTTTTCATTTTCAATTTCATCAAGTTTAGGGAACTTTTTGTTAGAATATACTTGTCGGGTTACACGTATCAATCCACCATTCTCTTGAGTTGGACCAGGCTAGATTTACTTTAGATATCACATCTCACAGGCTAATATTAGAAACATCATGCATAATACCATATTCACTTTTTTGTTTTGATTTTTCTTAGGCATTTTACAGTCATTTGACTCATGACCAATCATGTTACAATTGAAGTACTTTTCTTGGAATTTCTTCTTCTTTGAGATTCTCCCTTTAGGTCCCAGCTTAGACCCTTTGTTATTTCTCTTCTTCTTTGCCTTGGAGCTTTGACTGCCATCTATAACGCTGACCTTAGTCTCATGTAGGTATTAGGGATGATAATCGGGCACATCGGTTGAGGTTGCTCGTAACTCGGCACGAAAAAAGCTTAAGGCTCGTGCCGAGCCCCCTTTTGGGGTACCAGGCAAAGCTTGAGCCAACCCGTATGGCTCACCGACTCGAGCTCACGAGCCTATAACCTGTTGCCTTTTTCATATTAAAAAAAATTTTTTTGTCGAGTTTTTGCTTGGCCTGACTCGGGCCCCAAAAAAAGCTCGATCATTTACTTGAGCCATGAATTTCGACTAGGGAGCCGGCTCGGCTCGACTCGTTGACATCCCTAGTTGGTATATCCCTTGCTTATCAGATCCTCAATTGTCTTTCTCAATGCGAAGTTTAACAATTAGATCTATAACATTCATCTCATTTTGCTTGCGCTAAAGGTAGTTCTTGAAATCTTTCCATCTAAGGGGGTAACTTCTAAATGCTAGCAGCTACTTGAAAAGATTCACTCGGTGACATCTTCTTAGCATAGATCTCGTATAAGATCACTTAGAGCTCTTGAACTTGACATATCACAATTTTGGAGTCGACCATCTTGA
>NC_036256.1:1195620-1204086 GCF_002742605.1 Olea europaea var. sylvestris | reverse complement strand
ATGATTATTTGCTAATATACAAGTATATTTGGGATTATTAATGATACTTTTCTATAGTTGTATGATGGACAATCCTAATTGTGGTGTTTACAATTTTACCGTAGAAATGAAGGCAAAATATAACAAAGCTCAAGGCCCATGAGAGGAATCAATTCAAGTGGGCTTGAATCAGCCCAATCAGAAGAAAATAGATTGGAATAAAGGGAGCAAATCAACCAAAGACGTGTCAAAATTGAAGGAATCCCAAATTCGAAGCGTACCTGCACTGTCTTTAGTATTTTCACCATATCTCCCTCATCCGACGTCATATGATTTGGAAAGCTGATTTAACGTGCTACAATTTCTCCTGAAATAGAAATTTTGAAATTTCCACATTTTCCAATGGAAAAGTGGCATACAATCCAAGGCTGAAAATCTGCAGAATTGACGAGGCGAATTCGGGATGGGGCTTTTTCTTTCCTTGTGAAGATGGCTTGAAAGAAGGAAGGAAAAAGAGTTTATGCATCAAGGGAAGACGGGGGATTCAACTAAGGAGGCTAGGAAGAAAGGATTATTGATTCTCTTTCTTCTTCTTCGACTATGAAGAGGGGGAAGCGACACCAAGAAAACGGAGGAGCAGAATTAATGAGTTTTTCCTTCTTCCAAATCTCTTCCAATTTCTTGATGTTAAACTCTGTTATTAAGCTTTTCTTTAATTTTAGCATGAACTAATTTATATCTTCTAGAGTTTGAGATGTAGCCTAATTATGATTATGTGAATCTTCTTTTACTTGAATTGATTGGTATTTGTTCAGATTGTTGAGTATTTCATTCTGGACTTAATGCTTGTGAACGACTAATCACCGTTCACTTGAGTTGGGATTCGATTTGAGACAGAGAAGTAATAATTGTTTTAGCATATGTTTGAGATACCACAAGGACTCCGTAGGATAGATATATTTATGGACTCGTGTAATTTTTAGGGGTTTTTTCTTTGTTCTTAATGAATGTTGACAGGTTTATAATTTTCACATAAATGTAAAAAAATTTCCTGTTGAGATATTTTGTTAATGCTTGAAAAAGATTAATGAATAAATTAGAGACTCAGATTATCAACAATAAGGAACATTTACAATTAATTCAATTAGGATATTCACATATGATTAGTTATGGGGAATCGAAAACTCTAGAATCTTATTTCTTTGATTTTAACTCACTTGTTCAAATTGTTAGTCTAAACTTTCTTGTTCAACAATTCATTTACATTCGAATTTTCAAATAGATCACCATTTAATAAATTTTGATACTTATTTGTAATTTTTCATTCCTCGTGGAACGATACTCTTGCTAATTCATTTTATTACTTGTCACGACTCGTGCACTTGCAATTTCAACTGACACTAACACATCGTCACTATTTTTGAAAAATTAATAGTGCTCACAATTCTATCATTGAGTTAGAACAAACAAATTATCTAAACTATTAAGAACAAGATTTATTGACAACAAAGAAAGAAGAGAGAAATTTAGAGAGAAGAAAGAACTTTCAAATTTTGATATATGGAATAAGGAGGAGAACACCACCTTATATAGTACTAGGATGTGGTATGTTTCAGTTTTCTTAGTTAATTTTGTATTTAACATAAATAATTTTACAATGGTCATGAATGAATTTGTAACCTCCAATTCAAATACAAATTAACTAGGGAATTGAAGAGAATTGAAACCTATAAATTTTTGTTACAATTTCATTCAATTCATTTTTATTTTTGAATATTTTCTAACAATTTTCCACATGAATGAAATTATTAATAATAACAAACTGACATGGTGATAGAATTCAGCAATCGAAACCTACATATGATAGATAGGTGTTATTATTTGAATCTTCACTTGTGTAAGTATGTTTACTTTACTACCTGATTAGTGAACATAATGTCCTTGAACTATTCTGTCATTTGTATAATTGATGACAGACCTCACACTAATTTCTTCCTAACGCAATTCAGTTTTCATAGTTATGTTCATTTTGGCCATGAACATATCCATGATTTTGTGAGAGTTTTTAAGGTATTAAGCCCTTGTAATTCTCCTTTGAAGTGGTCCCACTTTTTTCTCACAAAGGCGATCTCTTAATTAAGAGTAACCCACACTATCCAACTTGGATATTTCGACGTATAAAGATCATTAAAAATTTAGCTTATCCTTTATTCGTTCAGGTATCACTATTTTCATCATAGAAATGGATTGGGATGAATTCCCACAATGATCCTGCATGATCTTTACAATTAGGTTGTCTATTTGAATGTACATTTTGAGATTTTTAGTCAACTAGGTTGGATTTTCATTGTATCGATTTATTCTTTCATTGGCTTTAGTCACATTCCCCTTGATAATTTCTGAACTAGCTCTCTATTTAAGCCTTTGGTTAGCGAATTTGCAATATTATCGTTTGACCTAACATAGTCAATGGAAATAATTACAGTAGAGATTAGTAGTCTAATGTTATTATGTCTTGACTTACCATTATACATGTTGTTATGTGTCCTGTTAATTGTAGATTGACTATCACAATGTATATATATTGTACATACATGCTTTGACCACCTTGGAATATCATCTAAGAGATGGCGTAGTCATTCTGCTTCTTTCCCACATATATCCAGTGCATAAATTCAGATTTCATTGTGGAGCTAGCTATAATAGTATGTTTCGAGGAATTTCAAGACACGGTTACACCTTCTAGTGTGAACACATATCCACTAATAAACATTGAGTCTTTTGTGTCAATATCCAGTTTGCATCACTATATTCTTCTAGGACAGCTATATATGTTATATAGTGTTGTCTACAGTTACAAGTATGTCTTAGGTACCTCAATACTCTTACAATTGCCTACCAATGGTCAGCTCCAGGATTACTCGTATATCTACTTAGTTTACTTTTTGTATAGGCTATGTCAGATTTTGTACAATTCATTAAATATATTAGACTACCAATCACTCTATCGTACTCTATTTGAGAAATACTCTGTCCTTTATTCTTGGATAGATGTACACTTATATCTATTAATGTTCTAGCAATACCAGTGTCATTTTTACTAAACTTTTTAGAAATATTTTCAACGTAATGTGACTAATTTAAGACAAGCACATTTGATGTTCTATAGAACTTTATTCCTAAGATAATATCAGCTAGTCTCATATCTTTCACGTTAAATTTTGAATTCAACATATCTTTAGCAGATTTCATCATCCTATCATTACTACAAACAATGAGCATGTTATCAATGTATAGACACAAAATAACATATCCATTCTTAGTGTCTATGATATAAACACATTTATCACATTCCTTGGTTTTAAATTTACTTGCTATCATGAACCTATTGAATTTTTCATATCATTGTTTTTTATGCTTCTTTTAAACCATACAAGAATTTCACCAGTTTACGGACTTTCTGTTCATGTCCAGGTGCAGTAAAATCCTCAGTTTATTCCATGTAGATTTCTTCATCCAAATATCGATTTAGAGATGTTGTTTTCACATCCATTTAATATACTTCAAGATTGTGTATGGCAGCAATTACTGATACCATCCTTATGGAATTCATTATCGTCACAGGAGAATATGTATCAAAGTAGTCTAGATCTTCTCATTGGTTGTATCAATTTGGCTCGCACAACTCGAGAGGCTCATGACTTGGCTTGAAAAAAGCTCGAGCCAGCCTGTATGGCTCAACTTAAAAAAAAAATTGAAAATTATAAACAAGTCAAAGGCAGTGTTGCTTGATAGCGGGCAGCTACTTGTTGCCTCAAAGGCAAGCAAGCCTATGGTAGTTGCCTGTAGGTTAAAAAAAATAAAAAATCGTGAGTTGGCTCGGGTCGATAAAGATCCAACCGAAAGCTTGGGTTGAGCTTAGATTTTTTTACTGAGCTCTTGGCTCAAGCAAAAAGAGCTCAAACCATTTTTATTCCAGCCAACCTCGAGTTTCAACTCGACTCGTTGACATCCCTATCTATAAAATTTAATTACAATCCTCGCTTTGTATTTATCAATTGATCCGTTTGCTTTCATCTTCCTCTTGAAAATCCACTTGGATTCTAGAGCTTTATACCTAAGGGAAATATCAATCAACTCCCAAGTGTGATTTTGTAGTATAGAATCAATTTCGCTCTTAATGGCCTTTTCAACAACGGTCCTTCACTAGAGTTTACTGCCCTTTTAAAAGTTTGAGATTCACTTTCTAGCAGATAGATAAAAAAATCTTGACCAAAAAATTTTTTTGTCCTTACTCTTTTACTACATCTAGGTTCATCTTGAACCTCTTCATTTTTTTCTTGTTCTTGGTACTAACTATTTTCACTAATAGTCTCAGATATTCATTTTGACGAACTTAGTCCTTCTTTAAACTTACAAAAAAATACATGTTCAAAGCACGATGCATTTTTTGATTACATTATCGAGTTCTTGTGTATGTCTGAAACTTTAGACTTATGCACAATGAACCAATAAACACTAATGTTATATGCATAGTAAATGAAAATGCAGTCAACCCATTTTGGATCGACTTTTACCTTCTAAAGTGTAACTTTAGCAAGATATCCACACATTCATAAGAATTTATAGGAAGGTTTCCTTCATTTCGATAATTCATATGGAGTTTTGTCTTTCTTTTTTTGGGTACGTTATTTAAAATATAATCTGCTGTTAGAACAACTTCTCCCACACGTTCGGAGGCAACTCAAAATTTAATAGCATTGCATTCATCATCTCTTTTAAGGTATGATTCTTCCGCTCAGCAACAACGTTTAACTGAGAGAATAAGGTAACATAGTTTTTATAGACTATACCATTTTGAACACGAAACTCGCTAAATGGTGATTCATATTCACCACCTCAATCATTTTTTAATACCTTAATTTTCTTGTTGAATTGATTCTCAATTTCATTTCTATACAGAACAAATTTCACTATAGCTTGGCCCTTACTTTTTAGGTAGATACACATAACGGTAATTTGTGCTACATCAACAAAAGTAATAAAATACTTATTATCTCCACTTTTTTGTATCAATTTTAAATTACATATATCACTGCGCATTAAACCAAGGGGTTTAATGTTTCTCTCAACACTTTTAAAATACGACCTTATAAATTTTGTCTTTACACAAGTTTCACATTGGTATTTTGAATCAATTTGTAATGCAGGTATGTGATTCAAGATAATTATCTTTCTCAAGGTGTCATAATTAACACCTCTTAATCTTCCTTGCAATAGATTAGAAGACTCAAGCAAATAAATAGAAGAATTAGCTCTACTGATATTTTTCTTAATAGTTATTACATTGAGCTTGAAAAATCCATTAGATACATACCATTTACCAATAAAAATCCACTCTTGGACAAAACAATTTTATCATACTCAAAAAAATCATGTGGAAACCATGCTTGCTCAGGAATGAACCAGAGATTAGGTTATTTCAAATTTTTACACATACAATACGTTGTTTAGAGTCATCTCTTTTTTGGATGTCATCTTCAGGATCATTTTGCCTTGGACCTTGATTTCAAAAATAGCAGAATTTTCCATGAAGAGCTACTTTTCATTTTCAATTTCATCAAGTTTAGGGAACTTTTTGTTAGAATATACTTGTCGGGTTACACGTATCAATCCACCATTCTCTTGAGTTGGACCAGGCTAGATTTACTTTAGATATCACATCTCACAGGCTAATATTAGAAACATCATGCATAATACCATATTCACTTTTTTGTTTTGATTTTTCTTAGGCATTTTACAGTCATTTGACTCATGACCAATCATGTTACAATTGAAGTACTTTTCTTGGAATATCTTCTTCTTTGAGATTCTCCCTTTAGGTCCCAGCTTAGACCCTTTGTTATTTCTCTTCTTCTTTGCCTTGGAGCTTTGACTGCCATCTATAACGCTGACCTTAGTCTCATGTAGGTATTAGGGATGATAATCGGATTCATCGGCTGAGGTCGCTCGTAACTCGGCTCGAAAAAAGCTCAAGGCTCGTGCCGAGCCCCCTTTTTGGGTACCAGGCAAAGCCTGAGCCGACCCGTATGGCTCACCGACTCGAGCTCATGAGCCTATAACCTGCTGCCTTTTTCATATTAAAAAAATACCAAAACCTAATTTTCTTTTGCCGAGTTTTTGCTCGGCCCGACTCGGGCCCCAAAAAAAGTTCGATCATTTACCCGAGCCATGAATTTCGACTAGGGAGTCGGCTCGGCTCGACTCGTTGACATCCCTAGTTGGTATATCCCTTGCTTATCAGATCCTCAATTGTCTTTCTCAATGCGAAGTTTAACAATTAGATCTATAACATTCATCTCATTTTGCTTGCGCTAAAGGTAGTTCTTGAAATCTTTCCATCTAAGGGGGTAACTTCTAAATGCTAGCAGCTACTTGAAAAGATTCACTCGGTGACATCTTCTTAGCATAGATCTCGTATAAGATCACTTAGAGCTCTTGAACTTGACATATCACAATTTTGGAGTCGACCATCTTGAAATTTAGGAAGCACTACCATAATTTTTTTGGCCCTAACATCGTCAATTTTGTACTTTCAATCGAGAGATATCCATAGAGCTCTTTTGCTGATTTCTTTGCACTATAGACATTGTATAAAGAATCAGTGACCCTGTTAATGACATAATTACAACACAAGTATTCAGAATGTTTCCAAGCATCTAATGCAATGATGACTTGGCTATCAGTCTCATCTTCCTTTAGCTTCAAAGGATACCCTGTCAAGAACTTTGCAGTCCTGAGGGTGGTCAAATAAAACAACACCTTTTTTTGCTACCTTCTGAAATTCAACCCATTGTATTTTTCCGATTCCTCTCCATGTGTAATAGATATAAGTATCTTTGGATGGTTCACAAAAGAAGTAGGCCCGCGGGCTACAGCAGTGGTTGTATTAATAGCAACAATTTCACTTGCCATTTCTTCTTGAAATATCAATTAGAAAATGTTAATTTCATAATAGAAAAATATGTTATTTTTTACAATTACAAAAACGCTCTAATCTTTCAATTAAAAATATGCAATTTCCCAAAATCATTTGAAAATTATGTTATTTCTACAATAACTAAAATATGCTAATTTTCAAATAAAAATATGCTTATTTTCAAATACAATAAAAATTAAGCCATTTTTCTGACAACCGAATAGCACTCTACAGATAATTTTTCAAGAAGACTAGAAGGGTTTAAACTCAGCCCCAACAAGTCAAGTCTCTTTAAAAAATATTCAATTCCCACATTGGCTAGAGGAATCACAAAAAGTTCCAATTAAAATTCAACCTCATAGATAGAATTTCTCTGTATCTTAATTTTTAGTTTCTAAGATTTTATAAATTTTATGGGAGAATATTATTTTTCACAATAATATTTCTTTGAAATTCTGCACCTCCTTTGTCCTTTGAGATGACTCTATTTTTAAGATGTTAGGAAAAATACAAAAAGGGAATTAGAAATATTACTGGAATTATATAAATAAAATAATGAAAAGAAACATTACAATAAATAGACTAACAGTAGTAGTGATATTTGAAGGAACTTAGGCCTGTGTTACACACAGTTCCTTAAAATAGATTTATCCCCATTGTGCGTAAGAGGATTGATGGCGTTCGCCTCCTAAGATACAAATAGTTGAAAGTAGCTAACTAGCACCTTGTTTTTTTACTTTAGGTGAACTAAAAATGCTCATAATATTATTAACAAGTTAGAACAAACAAATTATCTAGACTACTAAGAACAAAATTCTTGACAACAAAGAATGAAGAGAAAATTTTGGAGAGAATAGAGAACTCTCAAATTTTGGTGTGTAGAATAAGGAGAAGGAGAAGATCTCCTTATATTGTATTAGGAGGGAGGTTTCAATTTTCTTAATTAATTTTGTATTTAACATAAATAATGTTACAATAACTATGAATGAATTTGTAACAACCAATTCAAATACAAATTAACTCTAAAATTGAAGAGACTTGGAATCTATGAATTGTTACAATTTCATTCAATTAATTTTTACTTTTAAATATTTTTCAACAATTTTTAGACAGATAAACGAGTCGAGAAAATGGAAAATCGAGTTCGATGACGAGAAGACGGGAAACATGAAATGCTTTTTTGGGGAAAATAATGTTAGTAGTATCAGTGAGAAAATTGAAAATGTTGAAGGAGACTAGGTTGATCCTAAATGCGATGGCGATGTTTGATGGTTTATGTAAAGATGAGTTGGTGGAAGAGGCAATGAAGCTTTTTGGGTTAATATGCGAGAAGGGTACTATTCTGGAAGTGGTAATATACATTGCTGTAGTGGAAGGCTTCTGTAAGGCAGAAGTTTGACGAGGCAGTGAGAATTTTTCAGAAAATGACAGAGTAATTTTTCATTCCAAATGCATTTAGTTTATTTTTTTTTTTTTTTTTTTTTTTTTTTTTTTTTTTTTAGGGGGTC